>NW_027618863.1:0-59000 GCF_964187855.1 Myxine glutinosa | reverse complement strand
TTGAAAAACCACTTTTCGCACTTGTGTTAGTTTTGAAAAACCACTTTTCGCACTTGTGTTGGTGAAGGAAACCACTTTTCGCACTTGTGTTAGTGTTGAAAAACCACTTTTCGCACTGGTGTTGGTGAAGGAAACCACTTTTCGCACTTGTGTTAGTGTTGAAAACCCACTTTTCGCACTTGTGTTAGTGAAGGAAACCACTTTTCGCACTTGTGTTGGTGCAGGAAACCACTTTTGCACATGTATTAGTGTGGAAAAACCACTTTTCGCACTTGTGTTAGTGTTGAAAAACCACTTTTCGCACTTGTGTTGGTGCAGGAAACCACTTTTGCACTTGTATTAGTGTGGAAAAACCACTTTTCGCACTTGTGATAGTGTTGAAAAACCACTTTTCGCACTTGTGTTAGTGTTTAAAAACCACTTTTCGCACTTGTGTTGGTGCAGGAAACCACTTTTGCACTTGTATTAGTGTGAAAAAAACACTTTTTGCACTTGTGATAGTGTTGAAAAACCACTTTTCGCACTTGTGTTGGTGCAGGAAACCACTTTTCGCACTTGTGATAGTGTTGAAAAACCACTTTTCGCACTTGTGTTAGTGTTGAAAAACCACTTTTGCACTTGTATTAGTGTGGAAAAAACACTTTTTGCACTTGTGATAGTGTTGAAAAACCACTTTTTGCGCTTGTGATAGTGTTGAAAAATGACTTTTTGCACTTGTGTTAGTGTTGAAAAACCACTTTTCGCACTTATGTTAGTGTTGAAAAACCACTTTTTGCACTTGTGTTAGTGTTGAAAAACCACTTTTCGCACTTGTGTTAGTGAAGGAAACCACTTTTTGCACTTGTGATAGTGTTGAAAAACCACTTTTCGCACTTGTGTTGGTGCAGGAAACCACTTTTGCACTTGTATTAGTGTGGAAAAACCACTTTTCGCACTTGTGTTAGTGTTGAAAAACCACTTTTCGCACTTGTGTTAGTGTTGAAAAACCACTTTTCGCACTTGTGTTGGTGTTGAAAAACCACTTTTCGCACTTGTGTTAGTGAAGGAAACCACTTTTTGCACTTGTGATAGTGTTGAAAAACCACTTTTCGCACTTGTGTTGGTGCAGGAAACCACTTTTGCACTTGTATTAGTGTGGAAAAACCACTTTTCGCACTTGTGTTAGTGTTGAAAAACCACTTTTCGCACTTGTGTTAGTGTTGAAAAACCACTTTTCGCACTTGTGATAGTGTTGAAAAACCACTTTTCGCACTTGTGTTAGTGTTGAAAAACCACTTTTTGCACTTGTGTTAGTGTTGAAAAACCACTTTTCCCACTTGTGTTGGTGCAGGAAACCACTTTTGCACTTGTATTAGTGTTAAAAAAACACTTTTTGCACTTGTGATAGTGTTGAAAAACCACTTTTTGCTCTTGTGATAGTGTTGAAAAACCACTTTTCGCACTTGTGTTAGTGTTGAAAAACCACTTTTCGCACTTGTGTTGGTGCAGGAAACCACTTTCGCACTTGTGTTAGTGTTGAAAAACCACTTTTCGCACTTGTGTTAGTGAAGGAAACCACTTTTCGCACTTGTGTTAGTGTTGAAAACCCACTTTTCGCACTTGTGTTAGTGTTGAAAAACCACTTTTCGCACTGGTGTTCGTGAAGGAAACCACTTTTCGCACTTGTGTTAGTGTTGAAAACCCACTTTTCGCACTTGTATTAGTGAAGGAAACCACTTTTCGCACTTGTGTTGGTGCAGGAAACCACTTTTGCACTTGTATTAGTGTGGAAAAAACACTTTTTGCACTTGTGATAGTGTTGAAAAACCACTTTTCGCACTTGTGATAGTGTTGAAAAACCACTTTTCGCACTTGTGTTAGTGTTTAAAAACCACTTTTCGCACTTGTGTTGGTGCAGGAAACCAATTTTGCACTTGTATTAGTGTGGAAAAAACACTTTTTGCACTTGTGATAGTGTTGAAAAACCACTTTTCGCACTTGTGATAGTGTTGAAAAACCACTTTTCGCACTTGTGTTAGTGTTGAAAAACCACTTTTCGCACTTTTGTTGGTGCAGGAAACCACTTTTGCACTTGTAATGGTGTTGAAAAACCACTTTTCCCACTTGTGTTGGTGCAGGAAACCACTTTTGCACTTGTATTAGTGTTAAAAAAACACTTTTTGCACTTGTGATAGTGTTGAAAAACCACTTTTTGCACTTGTGATAGTGTTGAAAAACCACTTTTCGCACTTGTGTTAGTGTTGAAAAACCACTTTTCGCACTTGTGTTGGTGCAGGAAACCACTTTCGCACTTGTGTTAGTGTTGAAAAACCACTTTTCGCACTTGTGTTAGTGAAGGAAATCACTTTTCGCACTTGTGTTAGTGTTGAAAACCCACTTTTCGCACTTGTGTTAGTGTTGAAAAACCACTTTTCGCACTGGTGTTGGTGAAGGAAACCACTTTTCGCACTTGTGTTAGTGTTGAAAACCCACTTTTCGCACTTGTATTAGTGAAGGAAACCACTTTTCGCACTTGTGTTGGTGCAGGAAACCACTTTTGCACTTGTATTAGTGTGGAAAAAACACTTTTTGCACTTGTGATAGTGTTGAAAAACCACTTTTCGCACTTGTGATAGTGTTGAAAAACCACTTTTCGCACTTGTGTTAGTATTGAAAAACCACTTTTGCACTTGTATTAGTGTGGAAAAAACACTTTTTGCACTTGTGATAGTGTTGAAAAACCACTTTTTGCACTTGTGATAGTGTTGAAAAATGACTTTTTGCACTTGTGTTAGTGTTGAAAAACCACTTTTCGCACTTGTGTTAGTGTTGAAAAACCACTTTTCGCACTTGTGTTAGTGTTGAAAAACCACTTTTCGCACTTGTGTTAGTGAAGGAAACCACTTTTTGCACTTGTGATAGTGTTGAAAAACCACTTTTCGCACTTGTGTTGGTGCAGGAAACCACTTTTGCACTTGTATTAGTGTGGAAAAACCACTTTTCGCACTTGTGATAGTGTTGAAAAACCACTTTTCGCACTTGTGTTAGTGTTGAAAAATCACTTTTCGCACTTGTGTTAGTGTTGAAAAAACACTTTTCCCACTTGTGTTGGTGCAGGAAACCACTTTTGCACTTGTATTAGTGTGAAAAAAACACTTTTTGCACTTGTGATAGTGTTGAAAAACCACTTTTTGCACTTGTGATAGTGTTGAAAAACCACTTTTTGCACTTGTGTTAGTGTTGAAAAACCACTTTTCGCACTTGTGTTGGTGCAGGAAACCACTTTCGCACTTGTGTTAGTGTTGAAAAACCACTTTTCGCACTTGTGTTAGTGAAGGAAACCACTTTTCGCACTTGTGTTAGTGTTGAAAATCCACTTTTCGCACTTGTGTTAGTGTTGAAAAACCACTTTTCGCACTGGTGTTGGTGAAGGAAACCACTTTTCGCACTTGTGTTAGTGTTGAAAACCCACTTTTCGCACTTGTATTAGTGAAGGAAACCACTTTTCGCACTTGTGTTGGTGCAGGAAACCACTTTTGCACTTGTATTAGTGTGGAAAAAACACTTTTTGCACTTGTGATAGTGTTGAAAAACCACTTTTCGCACTTGTGATAGTGTTGAAAAACCACTTTTCGCACTTGTGTTAGTGTTGAAAAACCACTTTTACACTTGTATTAGTGTGGAAAAAACACTTTTTGCACTTGTGATAGTGTTGAAAAACCATTTTTGCGCTTGTGATAGTGTTGAAAAATGACTTTTTGCACTTGTGTTAGTGTTGAAAAACCACTTTTCGCACTTGTGTTAGTGTTGAAAAACCACTTTTCGCACTTGTGTTAGTGTTGAAAAACCACTTTTCGCACTTGTGTTAGTAAAGGAAACCACTTTTTGCACTTGTGATAGTGTTGAAAAACCACTTTTCGCACTTGTGTTGGTGCAGGAAACCACTTTTGCACTTGTATTAGTGTGGAAAAACCACTTTTCGCACTTGTGTTAGTGTTGAAAAACCACTTTTCGCACTTGTGTTAGTGTTGAAAAACCACTTTTCGCACTTGTGTTGGTGTTGAAAAACCACTTTTCGCACTTGTGTTAGTGAAGGAAACCACTTTTTGCACTTGTGATAGTGTTGAAAAACCACTTTTCGCACTTGTGTTGGTGCAGGAAACCACTTTTGCACTTGTATTAGTGTGGAAAAACCACTTTTCGTACTTGTGTTAGTGTTGAAAAACCACTTTTCGCACTTGTGTTAGTGTTGAAAAACCACTTTTCGCACTTGTGTTAGTGTTTAAAAACCACTTTTCGCACTTGTGTTAGTGAAGGAAACCACTTTTTGCACTTGTGATAGTGTTGAAAAACCACTTTTCGCACTTGTGATAGTGTTGAAAAACCACTTTTCGCACTTGTGTTAGTGTTTAAAAACCACTTTTCGCACTTGTGTTGGTGCAGGAAACCAATTTTGCACTTGTATTAGTGTGGAAAAAACACTTTTTGCACTTGTGATAGTGTTGAAAAACCACTTTTCGCACTTGTGATAGTGTTGAAAAACCACTTTTCGCACTTGTGTTAGTGTTGAAAAACCACTTTTACACTTGTATTAGTGTGGAAAAAACACTTTTTGCACTTGTGATAGTGTTGAAAAACCATTTTTGCGCTTGTGATAGTGTTGAAAAATGACTTTTTGCACTTGTGTTAGTGTTGAAAAACCACTTTTCGCACTTGTGTTAGTGTTGAAAAACCACTTTTCGCACTTGTGTTAGTGTTGAAAAACCACTTTTCGCACTTGTGTTAGTAAAGGAAACCACTTTTTGCACTTGTGATAGTGTTGAAAAACCACTTTTCGCACTTGTGTTGGTGCAGGAAACCACTTTTGCACTTGTATTAGTGTGGAAAAACCACTTTTCGCACTTGTGTTAGTGTTGAAAAACCACTTTTCGCACTTGTGTTAGTGTTGAAAAACCACTTTTCGCACTTGTGTTGGTGTTGAAAAACCACTTTTCGCACTTGTGTTAGTGAAGGAAACCACTTTTTGCACTTGTGATAGTGTTGAAAAACCACTTTTCGCACTTGTGTTGGTGCAGGAAACCACTTTTGCACTTGTATTAGTGTGGAAAAACCACTTTTCGTACTTGTGTTAGTGTTGAAAAACCACTTTTCGCACTTGTGTTAGTGTTGAAAAACCACTTTTCGCACTTGTGTTAGTGTTTAAAAACCACTTTTCGCACTTGTGTTAGTGAAGGAAACCACTTTTTGCACTTGTGATAGTGTTGAAAAACCACTTTTCGCACTTGTGATAGTGTTGAAAAACCACTTTTCGCACTTGTGTTAGTGTTTAAAAACCACTTTTCGCACTTGTGTTGGTGCAGGAAACCAATTTTGCACTTGTATTAGTGTGGAAAAAACACTTTTTGCACTTGTGATAGTGTTGAAAAACCACTTTTCGCACTTGTGATAGTGTTGAAAAACCACTTTTCGCACTTGTGTTAGTGTTGAAAAACCACTTTTCGCACTTTTGTTGGTGCAGGAAACCACTTTTGCACTTGTAATGGTGTGGAAAAATCACTTTTCGCACTTGTGTTAGTGTTGAAAAACCACTTTTCGCACTTGTGTTAGTTTTGAAAAACCACTTTTCGCACTTGTGTTGGTGAAGGAAACCACTTTTCGCACTTGTGTTAGTGTTGAAAAACCACTTTTCGCACTGGTGTTGGTGAAGGAAACCACTTTTCGCACTTGTGTTAGTGTTGAAAACCCACTTTTCGCACTTGTGTTAGTGAAGGAAACCACTTTTCGCACTTGTGTTGGTGCAGGAAACCACTTTTGCACATGTATTAGTGTGGAAAAACCACTTTTCGCACTTGTGTTAGTGTTGAAAAACCACTTTTCGCACTTGTGTTGGTGCAGGAAACCACTTTTGCACTTGTATTAGTGTGGAAAAACCACTTTTCGCACTTGTGATAGTGTTGAAAAACCACTTTTCGCACTTGTGTTAGTGTTTAAAAACCACTTTTCGCACTTGTGTTGGTGCAGGAAACCACTTTTGCACTTGTATTAGTGTGAAAAAAACACTTTTTGCACTTGTGATAGTGTTGAAAAACCACTTTTCGCACTTGTGTTGGTGCAGGAAACCACTTTTCGCACTTGTGATAGTGTTGAAAAACCACTTTTCGCACTTGTGTTAGTGTTGAAAAACCACTTTTGCACTTGTATTAGTGTGGAAAAAACACTTTTTGCACTTGTGATAGTGTTGAAAAACCACTTTTTGCGCTTGTGATAGTGTTGAAAAATGACTTTTTGCACTTGTGTTAGTGTTGAAAAACCACTTTTCGCACTTGTGTTAGTGTTGAAAAACCACTTTTTGCACTTGTGTTAGTGTTGAAAAACCACTTTTCGCACTTGTGTTAGTGAAGGAAACCACTTTTTGCACTTGTGATAGTGTTGAAAAACCACTTTTCGCACTTGTGTTGGTGCAGGAAACCACTTTTGCACTTGTATTAGTGTGGAAAAACCACTTTTCGCACTTGTGTTAGTGTTGAAAAACCACTTTTCGCACTTGTGTTAGTGTTGAAAAACCACTTTTCGCACTTGTGTTGGTGTTGAAAAACCACTTTTCGCACTTGTGTTAGTGAAGGAAACCACTTTTTGCACTTGTGATAGTGTTGAAAAACCACTTTTCGCACTTGTGTTGGTGCAGGAAACCACTTTTGCACTTGTATTAGTGTGGAAAAACCACTTTTCGCACTTGTGTTAGTGTTGAAAAACCACTTTTCGCACTTGTGTTAGTGTTGAAAAACCACTTTTCGCACTTGTGATAGTGTTGAAAAACCACTTTTCGCACTTGTGTTAGTGTTGAAAAACGACTTTTTGCACTTGTGTTAGTGTTGAAAAACCACTTTTCCCACTTGTGTTGGTGCAGGAAACCACTTTTGCACTTGTATTAGTGTTAAAAAAACACTTTTTGCACTTGTGATAGTGTTGAAAAACCACTTTTTGCTCTTGTGATAGTGTTGAAAAACCACTTTTCGCACTTGTGTTAGTGTTGAAAAACCACTTTTCGCACTTGTGTTGGTGCAGGAAACCACTTTCGCACTTGTGTTAGTGTTGAAAAACCACTTTTCGCACTTGTGTTAGTGAAGGAAACCACTTTTCGCACTTGTGTTAGTGTTGAAAACCCACTTTTCGCACTTGTGTTAGTGTTGAAAAACCACTTTTCGCACTGGTGTTGGTGAAGGAAACCACTTTTCGCACTTGTGTTAGTGTTGAAAACCCACTTTTCGCACTTGTATTAGTGAAGGAAACCACTTTTCGCACTTGTGTTGGTGCAGGAAACCACTTTTGCACTTGTATTAGTGTGGAAAAAACACTTTTTGCACTTGTGATAGTGTTGAAAAACCACTTTTCGCACTTGTGATAGTGTTGAAAAACCACTTTTCGCACTTGTGTTAGTGTTGAAAAACCACTTTTGCACTTGTATTAGTGTGGAAAAAGTACTTTTTGCACTTGTGATAGTGTTGAAAAACCACTTTTTGCGCTTGTGATAGTGTTGAAAAATGACTTTTTGAACTTGTGTTAGTGTTGAAAAACCACTTTTTGCACTTGTGTTAGTGTTGAAAAACTACTTTTCGCACTTGTGTTAGTGTTGAAAAACCACTTTTCGCACTTGTGTTAGTGAAGGAAACCACTTTTTGCACTTGTGATAGTGTTGAAAAACGACTTTTCGCACTTGTGTTGGTGCAGGAAACCACTTTTGCACTTGTATTAGTGTGGAAAAACCACTTTTCGCACTTGTGATAGTGTTGAAAAACCACTTTTCGCACTTGTGTTAGTGTTGAAAAATCACTTTTCGCACTTGTGTTAGTGTTGAAAAACCACTTTTCCCACTTGTGTTGGTGCAGGAAACCACTTTTGCACTTGTATTAGTGTGAAAAAAACACTTTTTGCACTTGTGATAGTGTTGAAAAACCACTTTTTGCACTTGTGATAGTGTTGAAAAACCACTTTTTGCACTTGTGTTAGTGTTGAAAAACCACTTTTCGCACTTGTGTTGGTGCAGGAAACCACTTTCGCACTTGTGTTAGTGTTGAAAAACCACTTTTCGCACTTGTGTTAGTGAAGGAAACCACTTTTCGCACTTGTGTTAGTGTTGAAAACCCACTTTTCGCACTTGTGTTAGTGTTGAAAAACCACTTTTCGCACTGGTGTTGGTGAAGGAAGCCACTTTTCGCACTTGTGTTAGTGTTGAAAACCCACTTTTCGCACTTGTATTAGTGAAGGAAACCACTTTTCGCACCTGTGTTGGTGCAGGAAACCACTTTTGCACTTGTATTAGTGTGGAAAAACCACTTTTCGCACTTGTGTTAGTGTTGAAAAAAACACTTTTTGCACTTGTGATAGTGTTGAAAAACCACTTTTTGCACTTGTGATAGTGTTGAAAAACCACTTTTTGCACTTGTGTTAGTGTTGAAAAACCACTTTTCGCACTTGTGTTGGTGCAGGAAACCACTTTTCGCACTTGTGTTAGTGAAGGAAACCACTTTTCGCACTTGTGTTAGTGTTGAAAACCCACTTTTCGCACTTGTGTTAGTGTTGAAAAACCACTTTTCGCACTTGTGTTGGTGCAGGAAACCACTTTTGCACTTGTATTAGTGTGGAAAAACCACTTTTCGCACTTGTGATAGTGTTGAAAAAACCACTTTTCGCACTTGTGTTAGTGTTTAAAAAACCACTTTTCGCACTTGTGTTGGTGCAGGAAACCACTTTTGCACTTGTATTAGTGTGAAAAAAAACACTTTTTGCACTTGTGTTAGTGTTGAAAAACCACTTTTCGCACTTGTGTTAGTGTTGAAAAACCACTTTTCGCACTTGTGTTAGTGTTTAAAAACCACTTTTCGCACTTGTGTTAGTGAAGGAAACCACTTTTTGCACTTGTGATAGTGTTGAAAAACCACTTTTCGCACTTGTGATAGTGTTGAAAAACCACTTTTCGCACTTGTGTTAGTGTTTAAAACCACTTTTCGCACTTGTGTTGGTGCAGGAAACCAATTTTGCACTTGTATTAGTGTGGAAAAAACACTTTTTGCACTTGTGATAGTGTTGAAAAACCACTTTTCGCACTTGTGATAGTGTTGAAAAACCACTTTTCGCACTTGTGTTAGTGTTGAAAAAACCACTTTTACACTTGTATTAGTGTGGAAAAAACACTTTTTGCACTTGTGATAGTGTTGAAAAACCATTTTTGCGCTTGTGATAGTGTTGAAAAATGACTTTTTGCACTTGTGTTAGTGTTGAAAAACCACTTTTCGCACTTGTGTTAGTGTTGAAAAAACCACTTTTCGCACTTGTGTTAGTGTTGAAAAACCACTTTTCGCACTTGTGTTAGTAAAGGAAACCACTTTTTGCACTTGTGATAGTGTTGAAAAACCACTTTTCGCACTTGTGTGCAGGAAACCACTTTTGCACTTGTATTAGTGTGGAAAAACCACTTTTCGCACTTGTGTTAGTGTTGAAAAACCACTTTTCGCACTTGTGTTAGTGTTGAAAAACCACTTTTCGCACTTGTGTTGGTGTTGAAAAACCACTTTTCGCACTTGTGTTAGTGAAGGAAACCACTTTTTGCACTTGTGATAGTGTTGAAAAACCACTTTTCGCACTTGTGTTGGTGCAGGAAACCACTTTTGCACTTGTATTAGTGTGGAAAAACCACTTTTCGTACTTGTGTTAGTGTTGAAAAACCACTTTTCGCACTTGTGTTAGTGTTGAAAAACCACTTTTGGCACTTGTGTTAGTGTTTAAAAACCACTTTTCGCACTTGTGTTAGTGAAGGAAACCACTTTTTGCACTTGTGATAGTGTTGAAAAACCACTTTTCGCACTTGTGATAGTGTTGAAAAACCACTTTTCGCACTTGTGTTAGTGTTTAAAAACCACTTTTCGCACTTGTGTTGGTGCAGGAAACCAATTTTGCACTTGTATTAGTGTGGAAAAAACACTTTTTGCACTTGTGATAGTGTTGAAAAACCACTTTTCGCACTTGTGATAGTGTTGAAAAACCACTTTTCGCACTTGTGTTAGTGTTGAAAAACCACTTTTCGCACTTTTGTTGGTGCAGGAAACCACTTTTGCACTTGTAATGGTGTGGAAAAATCACTTTTCGCACTTGTGTTAGTGTTGAAAAACCACTTTTCGCACTTGTGTTAGTTTTGAAAAACCACTTTTCCGCACTTGTGTTGGTGAAGGAAACCACTTTTCGCACTTGTGTTAGTGTTGAAAAACCACTTTTCGCACTGGTGTTGGTGAAGGAAACCACTTTTCGCACTTGTGTTAGTGTTGAAAACCCACTTTTCGCACTTGTGTTAGTGAAGGAAACCACTTTTCGCACTTGTGTTGGTGCAGGAAACCACTTTTGCACATGTATTAGTGTGGAAAAACCACTTTTCGCACTTGTGTTAGTGTTGAAAAACCACTTTTCGCACTTGTGTTGGTGCAGGAAACCACTTTTGCACTTGTATTAGTGTGGAAAAACCACTTTTCGCACTTGTGATAGTGTTGAAAAACCACTTTTCGCACTTGTGTTAGTGTTTAAAAACCACTTTTCGCACTTGTGTTGGTGCAGGAAACCACTTTTGCACTTGTATTAGTGTGAAAAAAACACTTTTTGCACTTGTGATAGTGTTGAAAAACCACTTTTCGCACTTGTGTTGGTGCAGGAAACCACTTTTCGCACTTGTGATAGTGTTGAAAAACCACTTTTCGCACTTGTGTTAGTGTTGAAAAACCACTTTTGCACTTGTATTAGTGTGGAAAAAACACTTTTTGCACTTGTGATAGTGTTGAAAAACCACTTTTTGCACTTGTGTTAGTGTTGAAAAAACCACTTTTCGCACTTGTGTTAGTGTTGAAAAACCACTTTTCGCACTTGTGTTAGTGTTGAAAAACCACTTTTTGCACTTGTGTTAGTGTTGAAAAACCACTTTTCGCACTTGTGTTAGTGAAGGAAACCACTTTTTGCACTTGTGATAGTGTTGAAAAACCACTTTTCGCACTTGTGTTGGTGCAGGAAACCACTTTTGCACTTGTATTAGTGTGGAAAAACCACTTTTCGCACTTGTGTTAGTGTTGAAAAACCACTTTTCGCACTTGTGTTAGTGTTGAAAAACCACTTTTCGCACTTGTGTTGGTGTTGAAAAACCACTTTTCGCACTTGTGTTAGTGAAGGAAACCACTTTTTGCACTTGTGATAGTGTTGAAAAACCACTTTTCGCACTTGTGTTGGTGCAGGAAACCACTTTTGCACTTGTATTAGTGTGGAAAAACCACTTTTCGCACTTGTGTTAGTGTTGAAAAACCACTTTTCGCACTTGTGTTAGTGTTGAAAAACCACTTTTCGCACTTGTGATAGTGTTGAAAAACCACTTTTCGCACTTGTGTTAGTGTTGAAAAACCACTTTTTGCACTTGTGTTAGTGTTGAAAAACCACTTTTCCCACTTGTGTTGGTGCAGGAAACCACTTTTGCACTTGTATTAGTGTTAAAAAAACACTTTTTGCACTTGTGATAGTGTTGAAAAACCACTTTTTGCTCTTGTGATAGTGTTGAAAAACCACTTTTCGCACTTGTGTTAGTGTTGAAAAACCACTTTTCGCACTTGTGTTGGTGCAGGAAACCACTTTCGCACTTGTGTTAGTGTTGAAAAACCACTTTTCGCACTTGTGTTAGTGAAGGAAACCACTTTTCGCACTTGTGTTAGTGTTGAAAACCCACTTTTCGCACTTGTGTTAGTGTTGAAAAACCACTTTTCGCACTGGTGTTGTGAAGGAAACCACTTTTCGCACTTGTGTTAGTGTTGAAAACCCACTTTTCGCACTTGTATTAGTGAAGGAAACCACTTTTCGCACTTGTGTTGGTGCAGGAAACCACTTTTGCACTTGTATTAGTGTGGAAAAAACACTTTTTGCACTTGTGATAGTGTTGAAAAACCACTTTTTGTGCTTGTGATAGTGTTGAAAAATGACTTTTTGCACTTGTGTTAGTGTTGAAAAACCACTTTTTGCACTTGTGTTAGTGTTGAAAAACTACTTTTCGCACTTGTGTTAGTGTTGAAAAACCACTTTTCGCACTTGTGTTAGTGAAGGAAACCACTTTTTGCACTTGTGATAGTGTTGAAAAACGACTTTTCGCACTTGTGTTGGTGCAGGAAACCACTTTTGCACTTGTATTAGTGTGGAAAAACCACTTTTCGCACTTGTGATAGTGTTGAAAAACCACTTTTCGCACTTGTGTTAGTGTTGAAAAATCACTTTTCGCACTTGTGTTAGTGTTGAAAAACCACTTTTCCCACTTGTGTTGGTGCAGGAAACCACTTTTGCACTTGTATTAGTGTGAAAAAAACACTTTTTGCACTTGTGATAGTGTTGAAAAACCACTTTTTGCACTTGTGATAGTGTTGAAAAACCACTTTTTGCACTTGTGTTAGTGTTGAAAAACCACTTTTCGCACTTGTGTTGGTGCAGGAAACCACTTTCGCACTTGTGTTAGTGTTGAAAAAACCACTTTTCGCACTTGTGTTAGTGAAGGAAACCACTTTTCGCACTTGTGTTAGTGTTGAAAACCCACTTTTCGCACTTGTGTTAGTGTTGAAAAACCACTTTTCGCACTGGTGTTGGTGAAGGAAGCCACTTTTCGCACTTGTGTTAGTGTTGAAAACCCACTTTTCGCACTTGTATTAGTGAAGGAAACCACTTTTCGCACCTGTGTTGGTGCAGGAAACCACTTTTGCACTTGTATTAGTGTGGCAAAACCACTTTTCGCACTTGTGTTAGTGTTGAAAAAACACTTTTTGCACTTGTGATAGTGTTGAAAAACCACTTTTTGCACTTGTGATAGTGTTGAAAAACCACTTTTTGCACTTGTGTTAGTGTTGAAAAACCACTTTTCGCACTTGTGTTGGTGCAGGAAACCACTTTTCGCACTTGTGTTAGTGAAGGAAACCACTTTTCGCACTTGTGTTAGTGTTGAAAACCCACTTTTCGCACTTGTGTTAGTGTTGAAAAACCACTTTTCGCACTTGTGTTGGTGCAGGAAACCACTTTTGCACTTGTATTAGTGTGGAAAAACCACTTTTCGCACTTGTGATAGTGTTGAAAAACCACTTTTCGCACTTGTGTTAGTGTTTAAAAACCACTTTTCGCACTTGTGTTGGTGCAGGAAACCACTTTTGCACTTGTATTAGTGTGAAAAAAACACTTTTTGCACTTGTGATAGTGTTGAAAAACCACTTTTCGCACTTGTGTTGGTGCAGGAAACCACTTTTCGCACTTGTGATAGTGTTGAAAAACCACTTTTCGCACTTGTGTTAGTGTTGAAAAACCACTTTTGCACTTGTATTAGTGTGGAAAAAACACTTTTTGCACTTGTGATAGTGTTGAAAAACCACTTTTTGCGCTTGTGATAGTGTTGAAAAATGACTTTTTGCACTTGTGTTAGTGTTGAAAAACCACTTTTCGCACTTGTGTTAGTGTTGAAAAACCACTTTTTGCACTTGTGTTAGTGTTGAAAAACCACTTTTCGCACTTGTGTTAGTGAAGGAAACCACTTTTTGCACTTGTGATAGTGTTGAAAAACCACTTTTCGCACTTGTGTTGGTGCAGGAAACCACTTTTGCACTTGTATTAGTGTGGAAAAACCACTTTTCGCACTTGTGTTAGTGTTGAAAAACCACTTTTCGCACTTGTGTTAGTGTTGAAAAACCACTTTTCGCACTTGTGTTGGTGTTGAAAAACCACTTTTCGCACTTGTGTTAGTGAAGGAAACCACTTTTTGCACTTGTGATAGTGTTGAAAAACCACTTTTCGCACTTGTGTTGGTGCAGGAAACCACTTTTGCACTTGTATTAGTGTGGAAAAACCACTTTTCGCACTTGTGTTAGTGTTGAAAAACCACTTTTCGCACTTGTGTTAGTGTTGAAAAACCACTTTTCGCACTTGTGATAGTGTTGAAAAACCACTTTTCGCACTTGTGTTAGTGTTGAAAAACCACTTTTTGCACTTGTGTTAGTGTTGAAAAACCACTTTTCCCACTTGTGTTGGTGCAGGAAACCACTTTTGCACTTGTATTAGTGTTAAAAAAACACTTTTTGCACTTGTGATAGTGTTGAAAAACCACTTTTTGCTCTTGTGATAGTGTTGAAAAACCACTTTTCGCACTTGTGTTAGTGTTGAAAAACCACTTTTCGCACTTGTGTTGGTGCAGGAAACCACTTTCGCACTTGTGTTAGTGTTGAAAAACCACTTTTCGCACTTGTGTTAGTGAAGGAAACCACTTTTCGCACTTGTGTTAGTGTTGAAAACCCACTTTTCGCACTTGTGTTAGTGTTGAAAAACCACTTTTCGCACTGGTGTTGGTGAAGGAAACCACTTTTCGCACTTGTGTTAGTGTTGAAAACCCACTTTTCGCACTTGTATTAGTGAAGGAAACCACTTTTCGCACTTGTGTTGGTGCAGGAAACCACTTTTGCACTTGTATTAGTGTGGAAAAAACACTTTTTGCACTTGTGATAGTGTTGAAAAACCACTTTTCGCACTTGTGATAGTGTTGAAAAACCACTTTTCGCACTTGTGTTAGTGTTGAAAAACCACTTTTGCACTTGTATTAGTGTGGAAAAAGTACTTTTTGCACTTGTGATAGTGTTGAAAAACCACTTTTTGCGCTTGTGATAGTGTTGAAAAATGACTTTTTGCACTTGTGTTAGTGTTGAAAAACCACTTTTTGCACTTGTGTTAGTGTTGAAAAACTACTTTTCGCACTTGTGTTAGTGTTGAAAAACCACTTTTCGCACTTGTGTTAGTGAAGGAAACCACTTTTTGCACTTGTGATAGTGTTGAAAAACGACTTTTCGCACTTGTGTTGGTGCAGGAAACCACTTTTGCACTTGTATTAGTGTGGAAAAACCACTTTTCGCACTTGTGATAGTGTTGAAAAACCACTTTTCGCACTTGTGTTAGTGTTGAAAAATCACTTTTCGCACTTGTGTTAGTGTTGAAAAACCACTTTTCCCACTTGTGTTGGTGCAGGAAACCACTTTTGCACTTGTATTAGTGTGAAAAAAACACTTTTTGCACTTGTGATAGTGTTGAAAAACCACTTTTTGCACTTGTGATAGTGTTGAAAAACCACTTTTTGCACTTGTGTTAGTGTTGAAAAACCACTTTTCGCACTTGTGTTGGTGCAGGAAACCACTTTCGCACTTGTGTTAGTGTTGAAAAACCACTTTTCGCACTTGTGTTAGTGAAGGAAACCACTTTTCGCACTTGTGTTACTGTTGAAAACCCACTTTTCGCACTTGTGTTAGTGTTGAAAAACCACTTTTCGCACTGGTGTTGGTGAAGGAAGCCACTTTTCGCACTTGTGTTAGTGTTGAAAACCCACTTTTCGCACTTGTATTAGTGAAGGAAACCACTTTTCGCACCTGTGTTGGTGCAGGAAACCACTTTTGCACTTGTATTAGTGTGGAAAAACCACTTTTCGCACTTGTGTTAGTGTTGAAAAAACACTTTTTGCACTTGTGATAGTGTTGAAAAACCACTTTTTGCACTTGTGATAGTGTTGAAAAACCACTTTTTGCACTTGTGTTAGTGTTGAAAAACCACTTTTCGCACTTGTGTTGGTGCAGGAAACCACTTTTCGCACTTGTGTTAGTGAAGGAAACCACTTTTCGCACTTGTGTTAGTGTTGAAAACCCACTTTTCGCACTTGTGTTAGTGTTGAAAAACCACTTTTCGCACTGGTGTTGGTGAAGGAAGCCACTTTTCGCACTGGTGTTGGTGAAGGAAGCCACTTTTCGCACTTGTATTAGTGAAGGAAACCACTTTTCGCACCTGTGTTGGTGCAGGAAACCACTTTTGCACTTGTATTAGTGTGGAAAAACCACTTTTCGCACTTGTGTTAGTGTTGAAAAACCACTTTTCGCACTTGTGTTAGTGTTGAAAAACCACTTTTCGCACTTGTGTTAGTGTTGAAAAACCACTTTTCGCACTTGTATTAGTGTGGAAAAAACACTTTTCGCACTTGTATTAGTGTGGAAAAAACACTTTTCGCACTTGTGTTAGTGTTGAAAACCCACTTTTCGCACTGTGTTAGTGTTGAAAATCCACTTTTCGCACTTGTGTTAGTGTTGAAAAACCACTTTTCACACTTGTGTTCGTGCAGGAAACCACTTTTGCACTTGTATTAGTGTGGAAAAACCACTTTTCGCACTTGTGTTAGTGTTGAAAAACCACTTTTCGCACTTGTATTAGTGTGGAAAAACACTTTTTGCACTTGTGTTAGTGTTGAAAAACCACTTTTCGCACTTGTGTTGGTGCAGGAAACCACTTTTGCACTTGTATTAGTGTGGAAAAAACACTTTTTGCACCAGTGTTAGTGTTGAAAAACCACTTTTCACACTTCTGTTAGTGTTGAAAAACCACTTTTCGCACTTGTGTTGGTGCAGGAAACCACTTTTGCACTTGTATTAGTGTGGAAAAACCACTTTTCGCACTTGTGTTAGTGTTGAAAAACCACTTTTCGCACTTGTGTTAGTGTTGAAAAACCACTTTTCGCACTTGTGTTGGTGCAGGAAACCACTTTTGCACTTGTATTAGTGTGGAAAAAACACTTTTTGCACTTGTGATAGTGTTGAAAAACCACTTTTTGCACTTGTGTTAGTGTTGAAAAACCACTTTTCGCGCTTGTGTTGGTGCAGGAAACCACTTTTCGCACTTGTGTTGGTGCAGGAAACCACTTTTTGCACTTGTGTTGGTGCAGGAAACCAATTTTGCACTTGTATTAGTGTGGAAAAACCACTTTTTGCACTTGTGTTAGTGTTGAAAGACCACTTTTCGCACTTGTGTTGGTGCAGGAAACCACTTTTGCACTTGTATTAGTGTGGAAAACCCACTTTTCGCACTTGTGATAGTGTTGAAAAACCACTTTTCGCACTTGTGTTAGTGTTGAAAAACCACTTTTCGCACTTGTGTTGGTGCAGGAAACCACTTTTGCACTTGTATTAGTGTGGAAAAAACAACTTTTCGCACTTGTGTTAGTGTTGAAAAACCACTTTTAGCACTTGTGTTAGTGTTGAAAAACCACTTTTCGCACTTGTGTTGGTGCAGGAAACCACTTTTGCACTTGTATTAGTGTGGAAAAAACACTTTTTGCACTTGTGATAGTGTTGAAAAACCACTTTTCGCACTTGTGTTAGTGTTGAAAAACCACTTTTCGCACCTGTGTTGGTGCAGGAAACCACTTTTGCACTTGTATTAGTGTGGAAAAACCACTTTTCGCACTTGTGTTAGTGTTGAAAAAACACTTTTCGCACTTGTGTTGGTGCAGGAAACCACTTTTGCACTTGTATTAGTGTAGAAAAAACACTTTTTGCACTTGTGATAGTGTTGAAAAACCACTTTTCGCACTGGTGTTGGTGAAGGAAACCACTTTTTGCACTTGTGTTAGTGTTGAAAACCCACTTTTCGCACATGTGTTAGTGTTGAAAAACCACGTTTCGCACTTGTGTTAGTGTTGAAAAACCACTTTTCGCACTTGTATTAGTGTGGAAAAAACACTTTTCGCACTTGTGTTAGTGTTGAAAACCCACTTTTCGCACTGTGTTAGTGTTGAAAATCCACTTTTCGCACTTGTGTTAGTGTTGAAAAACCACTTTTCACACTTGTGTTCGTGCAGGAAACCACTTTTGCACTTGTATTAGTGTGGAAAAACCACTTTTCGCACTTGTATTAGTGTGGAAAAACACTTTTTGCACTTGTGATAGTGTTGAAAAACCACTTTTCGCACTTGTGTTAGTGTTGAAAAACCACTTTTCGCACTTGTGTTGGTGCAGGAAACCACTTTTGCACTTGTATTAGTGTGGAAAAACCACTTTTCGCACTTGTGTTAGTGTTGAAAAACCACTTTTTGCACTTGTGTTAGTGTTGAAAAGCCACTTTTCGCACTTGCGTTGGTGCAGGAAACCACTTTTGCACTTGTATTAGTGTGGAAAAAACACTTTTTGCACCTGTGATAGTGTTGAAAAACCACTTTTCGCACTTGTGTTAGTGTTGAAAAACCACTTTTCGCACTTGTGTTAGTGTTGAAAAACCACTTTTCGCACTTCTGTTGGTGCAGGAAACCACTTTTGCACTTGTATTAGTGTGGAAAAAACACTTTTCGCACTTGTGTTAGTGTTGAAAAACCACTTTTTGCACTTGTGTTAGTGTTGAAAAACCACTTTTCGCACTTGTGTTGGTGCAGGAAACCACTTTTGCACTTGTATTAGTGTGGAAAAAACACTTTTTGCACTTGTGATAGTGTTGAAAAACCACTTTTCGCACTTGTGTTAGTGTTGAAAAACCACTTTTCGCACTTGTGTTGGTGCAGGAAACCACTTTTCGCACTTGTGTTGGTGCAGGAAACCACTTTTGCACTTGTATTAGTGTGGAAAAAACACTTTTTGCACCTGTGATAGTGTTGAAAAACCACTTTTCGCACTTGTGTTAGTGTTGAAAAACCACTTTTCGCACTTGTGTTAGTGTTGAAAAACCACTTTTCACACTTGTGATGGTGCAGGAAACCACTTTTGCACTTGTATTAGTGTGGAAAAAACACTTTTTGCACTTGTGTTAGTGTTGAAAACCCACTTTTCGCAAATGTGTTAGTGAAGGAAACCACTTTTCGCACTTGTGTTAGTGTTGATAAACCACTTTTTGCATTGGTGTTGGTGAAGGAAACCACTTTCGCACTTGTGTTAGTGTTGAAAAACCACTTTTCGCACTTGTGTTGGTGTTGAAAATGCACTTTTCGCACATGTGTTAGTGAAGGAAACCACTTTTCGCACTTGTGTTAGTGTTGAAAAACCACTTTTCGCACTTGTGTTGGTGCAGGAAACCACTTTTGCACTTGTATTAGTGTGGAAAAAACACTTTTTGCACTTGTGATAGTGTTGAAAAACCACTTTTCGCACTTGTGTTAGTGATGAAAAACCACTTTTCGCACCTGTGTTGGTGCAGGAAACCACTTTTGCACTTGTATTAGTGTGGAAAAACCACTTTTCGCACTTGTGTTCGTGTTGAAAAACCACTTTTCGCACTTGTGTTAGTGTAGAAAAACCACTTTTCGCACTTGTGTTGGTGCAGGAAACCACTTTTGCACTTGTATTAGTGTGGAAAAAACACTTTTTGCACCTGTGATAGTGTTGAAAAACCACTTTTCACACTTGCGTTAGTGTTGAAAAACCACTTTTCGCACTTGTGTTAGTGTTGAAAAACCACTTTTCGCACTTGCGTTGGTGCAGGAAACCACTTTTGCACTTGTATTAGTGTGGAAAAACCACTTTTCGCACTTGTGTTAGTGTTGAAAAACCACTTTTCGCACTTGTGTTAGTGTTGAAAAACTACTTTTGCACTTGTATTAGTGTGGAAAAAACACTTTTTGCACTTGTGTTAGTGTTGAAAAACCACTTTTCGCACTTGTGTTAGTGTTGAAAAACCACTTTTCGCACTAGTTTTGGTGAAGGAAACCACTTTTTGCACTTGTGTTAGTGTTGAAAACCCACTTTTCGCACATGTGTTAGTGTTGAAAAACCACGTTTCGCACTTGTGTTAGTGTTGAAAAACCACTTTTCGCACATGTGTTAGTGTTGAAAAACCACGTTTCGCACTTGTGTTAGTGTTGAAAAACCACTTTTCGCACTTGTATTAGTGTGGAAAAAAAACACTTTTCACACTTGTGTTGGTGTTGAAAACCCACTTTTCGCACTTGTGTTAGTGTTGAAAATCCACTTTTCGCACTTGTGTTAGTGTTGAAAAACCACTTTTCGCACTTGTGTTGGTGCAGGAAACCACTTTTGCACTTGTATTAGTGTGGAAATCCACTTTTCGCACTTGTGTTAGTGTTGAAAAACCACTTTTCACACTTGTATTAGTGTGGAAAAAACACTTTTTGCACTTGTGATAGTGTTGAAAAAACACTTTTTGCACTTGTGTTAGTGTTGAAAAACCACTTTTCGCACTTGTGTTGGTGCAGGAAACCACTTTTGCACTTGTATTAGTGTGGAAAAACCACTTTTCGCACTTGTGTTAGTGTTGAAAAACCACTTTTTGCACTTGTGTTAGTGTTGAAAAACCACTTTTCGCACTTGTGTTAGTGTTGAAAAACCACTTTTCGCACTTGTGTTGGTGCACGAAACCACTTTTGCACTTGTATTAGTGTGGAAAAAACACTTTTTGCACCAGTGATAGTGTTGAAAAACCACTTTTCACACTTGTGTTAGTGTTGAAAAACCACTTTTCGCACTTGTGTTGGTGCAGGAAACCACTTTTGCACTTGTATTAGTGTGGAAAAACCACTTTTCGCACTTGTGTTAGTGTTGAAAACCCACTTTTCGCACTTGTATTAGTGAAGGAAACCACTTTTCGCACCTGTGTTGGTGCAGGAAACCACTTTTGCACTTGTATTAGTGTGGAAAAACCACTTTTCGCACTTGTGTTAGTGTTGAAAAAACACTTTTTGCACTTGTGATAGTGTTGAAAAACCACTTTTTGCACTTGTGATAGTGTTGAAAAACCACTTTTTGCACTTGTGTTAGTGTTGAAAAACCACTTTTCGCACTTGTGTTGGTGCAGGAAACCACTTTTCGCACTTGTGTTAGTGAAGGAAACCACTTTTCGCACTTGTGTTAGTGTTGAAAACCCACTTTTCGCACTTGTGTTAGTGTTGAAAAACCACTTTTCGCACTGGTGTTGGTGAAGGAAGCCACTTTTCGCACTGGTGTTGGTGAAGGAAGCCACTTTTCGCACTTGTATTAGTGAAGGAAACCACTTTTCGCACCTGTGTTGGTGCAGGAAACCACTTTTGCACTTGTATTAGTGTGGAAAAACCACTTTTCGCACTTGTGTTAGTGTTGAAAAACCACTTTTCGCACTTGTGTTAGTGTTGAAAAACCACTTTTCGCACTTGTGTTAGTGTTGAAAAACCACTTTTCGCACTTGTATTAGTGTGGAAAAAACACTTTTCGCACTTGTATTAGTGTGGAAAAAACACTTTTCGCACTTGTGTTAGTGTTGAAAACCCACTTTTCGCACTGTGTTAGTGTTGAAAATCCACTTTTCGCACTTGTGTTAGTGTTGAAAAACCACTTTTCACACTTGTGTTCGTGCAGGAAACCACTTTTGCACTTGTATTAGTGTGGAAAAACCACTTTTCGCACTTGTGTTAGTGTTGAAAAACCACTTTTCGCACTTGTATTAGTGTGGAAAAACACTTTTTGCACTTGTGTTAGTGTTGAAAAACCACTTTTCGCACTTGTGTTGGTGCAGGAAACCACTTTTGCACTTGTATTAGTGTGGAAAAAACACTTTTTGCACCAGTGTTAGTGTTGAAAAACCACTTTTCACACTTCTGTTAGTGTTGAAAAACCACTTTTCGCACTTGTGTTGGTGCAGGAAACCACTTTTGCACTTGTATTAGTGTGGAAAAACCACTTTTCGCACTTGTGTTAGTGTTGAAAAACCACTTTTCGCACTTGTGTTAGTGTTGAAAAACCACTTTTCGCACTTGTGTTGGTGCAGGAAACCACTTTTGCACTTGTATTAGTGTGGAAAAAACACTTTTTGCACTTGTGATAGTGTTGAAAAACCACTTTTTGCACTTGTGTTAGTGTTGAAAAACCACTTTTCGCGCTTGTGTTGGTGCAGGAAACCACTTTTCGCACTTGTGTTGGTGCAGGAAACCACTTTTTGCACTTGTGTTGGTGCAGGAAACCAATTTTGCACTTGTATTAGTGTGGAAAAACCACTTTTTGCACTTGTGTTAGTGTTGAAAGACCACTTTTCGCACTTGTGTTGGTGCAGGAAACCACTTTTGCACTTGTATTAGTGTGGAAAACCCACTTTTCGCACTTGTGATAGTGTTGAAAAACCACTTTTCGCACTTGTGTTAGTGTTGAAAAACCACTTTTCGCACTTGTGTTGGTGCAGGAAACCACTTTTGCACTTGTATTAGTGTGGAAAAAACAACTTTTCGCACTTGTGTTAGTGTTGAAAAACCACTTTTAGCACTTGTGTTAGTGTTGAAAAACCACTTTTCGCACTTGTGTTGGTGCAGGAAACCACTTTTGCACTTGTATTAGTGTGGAAAAAACACTTTTTGCACTTGTGATAGTGTTGAAAAACCACTTTTCGCACTTGTGTTAGTGTTGAAAAACCACTTTTCGCACCTGTGTTGGTGCAGGAAACCACTTTTGCACTTGTATTAGTGTGGAAAAACCACTTTTCGCACTTGTGTTAGTGTTGAAAAAACACTTTTCGCACTTGTGTTGGTGCAGGAAACCACTTTTGCACTTGTATTAGTGTAGAAAAAACACTTTTTGCACTTGTGATAGTGTTGAAAAACCACTTTTCGCACTGGTGTTGGTGAAGGAAACCACTTTTTGCACTTGTGTTAGTGTTGAAAACCCACTTTTCGCACATGTGTTAGTGTTGAAAAACCACGTTTCGCACTTGTGTTAGTGTTGAAAAACCACTTTTCGCACTTGTATTAGTGTGGAAAAAACACTTTTCGCACTTGTGTTAGTGTTGAAAACCCACTTTTCGCACTGTGTTAGTGTTGAAAATCCACTTTTCGCACTTGTGTTAGTGTTGAAAAACCACTTTTCACACTTGTGTTCGTGCAGGAAACCACTTTTGCACTTGTATTAGTGTGGAAAAACCACTTTTCGCACTTGTATTAGTGTGGAAAAACACTTTTTGCACTTGTGATAGTGTTGAAAAACCACTTTTCGCACTTGTGTTAGTGTTGAAAAACCACTTTTCGCACTTGTGTTGGTGCAGGAAACCACTTTTGCACTTGTATTAGTGTGGAAAAACCACTTTTCGCACTTGTGTTAGTGTTGAAAAACCACTTTTTGCACTTGTGTTAGTGTTGAAAAGCCACTTTTCGCACTTGCGTTGGTGCAGGAAACCACTTTTGCACTTGTATTAGTGTGGAAAAAACACTTTTTGCACCTGTGATAGTGTTGAAAAACCACTTTTCGCACTTGTGTTAGTGTTGAAAAACCACTTTTCGCACTTGTGTTAGTGTTGAAAAACCACTTTTCGCACTTCTGTTGGTGCAGGAAACCACTTTTGCACTTGTATTAGTGTGGAAAAAACACTTTTCGCACTTGTGTTAGTGTTGAAAAACCACTTTTTGCACTTGTGTTAGTGTTGAAAAACCACTTTTCGCACTTGTGTTGGTGCAGGAAACCACTTTTGCACTTGTATTAGTGTGGAAAAAACACTTTTTGCACTTGTGATAGTGTTGAAAAACCACTTTTCGCACTTGTGTTAGTGTTGAAAAACCACTTTTCGCACTTGTGTTGGTGCAGGAAACCACTTTTCGCACTTGTGTTGGTGCAGGAAACCACTTTTGCACTTGTATTAGTGTGGAAAAAACACTTTTTGCACCTGTGATAGTGTTGAAAAACCACTTTTCGCACTTGTGTTAGTGTTGAAAAACCACTTTTCGCACTTGTGTTAGTGTTGAAAAACCACTTTTCACACTTGTGATGGTGCAGGAAACCACTTTTGCACTTGTATTAGTGTGGAAAAAACACTTTTTGCACTTGTGTTAGTGTTGAAAACCCACTTTTCGCAAATGTGTTAGTGAAGGAAACCACTTTTCGCACTTGTGTTAGTGTTGATAAACCACTTTTTGCATTGGTGTTGGTGAAGGAAACCACTTTCGCACTTGTGTTAGTGTTGAAAAACCACTTTTCGCACTTGTGTTGGTGTTGAAAATGCACTTTTCGCACATGTGTTAGTGAAGGAAACCACTTTTCGCACTTGTGTTAGTGTTGAAAAACCACTTTTCGCACTTGTGTTGGTGCAGGAAACCACTTTTGCACTTGTATTAGTGTGGAAAAAACACTTTTTGCACTTGTGATAGTGTTGAAAAACCACTTTTCGCACTTGTGTTAGTGATGAAAAACCACTTTTCGCACCTGTGTTGGTGCAGGAAACCACTTTTGCACTTGTATTAGTGTGGAAAAACCACTTTTCGCACTTGTGTTCGTGTTGAAAAACCACTTTTCGCACTTGTGTTAGTGTAGAAAAACCACTTTTCGCACTTGTGTTGGTGCAGGAAACCACTTTTGCACTTGTATTAGTGTGGAAAAAACACTTTTTGCACCTGTGATAGTGTTGAAAAACCACTTTTCACACTTGCGTTAGTGTTGAAAAACCACTTTTCGCACTTGTGTTAGTGTTGAAAAACCACTTTTCGCACTTGCGTTGGTGCAGGAAACCACTTTTGCACTTGTATTAGTGTGGAAAAACCACTTTTCGCACTTGTGTTAGTGTTGAAAAACCACTTTTCGCACTTGTGTTAGTGTTGAAAAACTACTTTTGCACTTGTATTAGTGTGGAAAAAACACTTTTTGCACTTGTGTTAGTGTTGAAAAACCACTTTTCGCACTTGTGTTAGTGTTGAAAAACCACTTTTCGCACTAGTTTTGGTGAAGGAAACCACTTTTTGCACTTGTGTTAGTGTTGAAAACCCACTTTTCGCACATGTGTTAGTGTTGAAAAACCACGTTTCGCACTTGTGTTAGTGTTGAAAAACCACTTTTCGCACATGTGTTAGTGTTGAAAAACCACGTTTCGCACTTGTGTTAGTGTTGAAAAACCACTTTTCGCACTTGTATTAGTGTGGAAAAAAAACACTTTTCACACTTGTGTTGGTGTTGAAAACCCACTTTTCGCACTTGTGTTAGTGTTGAAAATCCACTTTTCGCACTTGTGTTAGTGTTGAAAAACCACTTTTCGCACTTGTGTTGGTGCAGGAAACCACTTTTGCACTTGTATTAGTGTGGAAATCCACTTTTCGCACTTGTGTTAGTGTTGAAAAACCACTTTTCACACTTGTATTAGTGTGGAAAAAACACTTTTTGCACTTGTGATAGTGTTGAAAAAACACTTTTTGCACTTGTGTTAGTGTTGAAAAACCACTTTTCGCACTTGTGTTGGTGCAGGAAACCACTTTTGCACTTGTATTAGTGTGGAAAAACCACTTTTCGCACTTGTGTTAGTGTTGAAAAACCACTTTTTGCACTTGTGTTAGTGTTGAAAAACCACTTTTCGCACTTGTGTTAGTGTTGAAAAACCACTTTTCGCACTTGTGTTGGTGCACGAAACCACTTTTGCACTTGTATTAGTGTGGAAAAAACACTTTTTGCACCAGTGATAGTGTTGAAAAACCACTTTTCACACTTGTGTTAGTGTTGAAAAACCACTTTTCGCACTTGTGTTGGTGCAGGAAACCACTTTTGCACTTGTATTAGTGTGGAAAAACCACTTTTCGCACTTGTGTTAGTGTTGAAAAACCACTTTTCGCACTTGTGTTAGTGTTGAAAAACCACTTTTCGCACTTGTGTTGGTGCAGGAAACCACTTTTGCACTTGTATTAGTGTGGAAAAAACACTTTTTGCACTTGTGATAGTGTTGAAAAACCACTTTTTGCGCTTGTGTTAGTGTTGAAAAACCACTTTTCGCACTTGTGTTGGTGCAGGAAACCACTTTTCGCACTTGTGTTGGTGCAGGAAACCACTTTTCGCACTTGTGTTGGTGCAGGAAACCAATTTTGCACTTGTATTAGTGTGGAAAAACCACTTTTTGCACTTGTGTTCGTGTTGAAAGACCACTTTTCGCACTTGTGTTGGTGCAGGAAACCACTTTTGCACTTGTATTAGTGTGGAAAACCCACTTTTCGCACTTGTGATAGTGTTGAAAAACCACTTTTCGCACTTGTGTTAGTGTTGAAAAACCACTTTTCGCACTTGTGTTGGTGCAGGAAACCACTTTTGCACTTGTATTAGTGTGGAAAAAACAACTTTTCGCACTTGTGTTAGTGTTGAAAAACCACTTTTCGCACTTGTGTTAGTGTTGAAAAACCACTTTTCGCACTTGTGTTGGTGCAGGAAACCACTTTTGCACTTGTATTAGTGTGGAAAAAACAACTTTTCGCACTTGTGTTAGTGTTGAAAAACCACTTTTAGCACTTGTGTTAGTGTTGAAAAACCACTTTTCGCACTTGTGTTGGTGCAGGAAACCACTTTTGCACTTGTATTAGTGTGGAAAAAACACTTTTTGCACTTGTGATAGTGTTGAAAAACCACTTTTCGCACTTGTGTTAGTGTTGAAAAACCACTTTTCGCACCTGTGTTGGTGCAGGAAACCACTTTTGCACTTGTATTAGTGTGGAAAAACCACTTTTCGCACTTGTGTTAGTGTTGAAAAACCACTTTTCGCACTTGTGTTAGTGTTGAAAAAACACTTTTCGCACTTGTGTTGGTGCAGGAAACCACTTTTGCACTTGTATTAGTGTGGAAAAAACACTTTTTGCACTTGTGATAGTGTTGAAAAACCACTTTTCGCACTGGTGTTGGTGAAGGAAACCACTTTTTGCACTTGTGTTAGTGTTGAAAACCCACTTTTCGCACATGTGTTAGTGTTGAAAAACCACGTTTCGCACTTGTGTTAGTGTTGAAAAACCACTTTTCGCACTTGTATTAGTGTGGAAAAAACACTTTTCGCACTTGTGTTAGTGTTGAAAACCCACTTTTCGCACTGTGTTAGTGTTGAAAATCCACTTTTCGCACTTGTGTTAGTGTTGAAAAACCACTTTTCACACTTGTGTTCGTGCAGGAAACCACTTTTGCACTTGTATTAGTGTGGAAAAACCACTTTTCGCACTTGTGTTAGTGTTGAAAAACCACTTTTTGCACTTGTGTTAGTGTTGAAAAGCCACTTTTCGCACTTGCGTTGGTGCAGGAAACCACTTTTGCACTTGTATTAGTGTGGAAAAAACACTTTTTGCACCTGTGATAGTGTTGAAAAACCACTTTTCGCACTTGTGTTAGTGTTGAAAAACCACTTTTCGCACTTGTGTTAGTGTTGAAAAACCACTTTTCGCACTTCTGTTGGTGCAGGAAACCACTTTTGCACTTGTATTAGTGTGGAAAAAACACTTTTCGCACTTGTGTTAGTGTTGAAAAACCACTTTTTGCACTTGTGTTAGTGTTGAAAAACCACTTTTCGCACTTGTGTTGGTGCAGGAAACCACTTTTGCACTTGTATTAGTGTGGAAAAAACACTTTTTGCACTTGTGATAGTGTTGAAAAACCACTTTTCGCACTTGTGTTAGTGATGAAAAACCACTTTTCGCACCTGTGTTGGTGCAGGAAACCACTTTTGCACTTGTATTAGTGTGGAAAAAACACTTTTTGCACCTGTGATAGTGTTGAAAAACCACTTTTCGCACTTGTGTTAGTGTTGAAAAACCACTTTTCGCACTTGTGTTAGTGTTGAAAAACCACTTTTCACACTTGTGATGGTGCAGGAAACCACTTTTGCACTTGTATTAGTGTGGAAAAAACACTTTTTGCACTTGTGTTAGTGTTGAAAACCCACTTTTCGCAAATGTGTTAGTGAAGGAAACCACTTTTCGCACTTGTGTTAGTGTTGAAAAACCACTTTTTGCATTGGTGTTGGTGAAGGAAACCACTTTCGCACTTGTGTTAGTGTTGAAAAACCACTTTTCGCACTTGTGTTGGTGTTGAAAATGCACTTTTCGCACATGTGTTAGTGAAGGAAACCACTTTTCGCACTTGTGTTAGTGTTGAAAAACCACTTTTCGCACTTGTGTTGGTGCAGGAAACCACTTTTGCACTTGTATTAGTGTGGAAAAAACACTTTTTGCACTTGTGATAGTGTTGAAAAACCACTTTTCGCACTTGTGTTAGTGATGAAAAACCACTTTTCGCACCTGTGTTGGTGCAGGAAACCACTTTTGCACTTGTATTAGTGTGGAAAAACCACTTTTCGCACTTGTGTTCGTGTTGAAAAACCACTTTTCGCACTTGTGTTAGTGTAGAAAAACCACTTTTCGCACTTGTGTTGGTGCAGGAAACCACTTTTGCACTTGTATTAGTGTGGAAAAAACACTTTTTGCACCTGTGATAGTGTTGAAAAACCACTTTTCACACTTGCGTTAGTGTTGAAAAACCACTTTTCGCACTTGTGTTAGTGTTGAAAAACCACTTTTCGCACTTGCGTTGGTGCAGGAAACCACTTTTGCACTTGTATTAGTGTGGAAAAAACACTTTTTGCACTTGTGTTAGTGTTGAAAAACCACTTTTCGCACTTGTGTTAGTGTTGAAAAACTACTTTTGCACTTGTATTAGTGTGGAAAAAACACTTTTTGCACTTGTGTTAGTGTTGAAAAACCACTTTTCGCACTTGTGTTAGTGTTGAAAAACCACTTTTCGCACTAGTTTTGGTGAAGGAAACCACTTTTTGCACTTGTGTTAGTGTTGAAAACCCACTTTTCGCACATGTGTTAGTGTTGAAAAACCACGTTTCGCACTTGTGTTAGTGTTGAAAAACCACTTTTCGCACATGTGTTAGTGTTGAAAAACCACGTTTCGCACTTGTGTTAGTGTTGAAAAACCACTTTTCGCACTTGTATTAGTGTGGAAAAAAAACACTTTTCACACTTGTGTTGGTGTTGAAAACCCACTTTTCGCACTTGTGTTAGTGTTGAAAATCCACTTTTCGCACTTGTGTTAGTGTTGAAAAACCACTTTTCGCACTTGTGTTGGTGCAGGAAACCACTTTTGCACTTGTATTAGTGTGGAAATCCACTTTTCGCACTTGTGTTAGTGTTGAAAAACCACTTTTCACACTTGTATTAGTGTGGAAAAAACACTTTTTGCACTTGTGATAGTGTTGAAAAAACACTTTTTGCACTTGTGTTAGTGTTGAAAAACCACTTTTCGCACTTGTGTTGGTGCAGGAAACCACTTTTGCACTTGTATTAGTGTGGAAAAACCACTTTTCGCACTTGTGTTAGTGTTGAAAAACCACTTTTTGCACTTGTGTTAGTGTTGAAAAACCACTTTTCGCACTTGTGTTAGTGTTGAAAAACCACTTTTCGCACTTGTGTTGGTGCACGAAACCACTTTTGCACTTGTATTAGTGTGGAAAAAACACTTTTTGCACCAGTGATAGTGTTGAAAAACCACTTTTCACACTTGTGTTAGTGTTGAAAAACCACTTTTCGCACTTGTGTTGGTGCAGGAAACCACTTTTGCACTTGTATTAGTGTGGAAAAACCACTTTTCGCACTTGTGTTAGTGTTGAAAAACCACTTTTCGCACTTGTGTTAGTGTTGAAAAACCACTTTTCGCACTTGTGTTGGTGCAGGAAACCACTTTTGCACTTGTATTAGTGTGGAAAAAACACTTTTTGCACTTGTGATAGTGTTGAAAAACCACTTTTTGCGCTTGTGTTAGTGTTGAAAAACCACTTTTCGCACTTGTGTTGGTGCAGGAAACCACTTTTCGCACTTGTGTTGGTGCAGGAAACCACTTTTCGCACTTGTGTTGGTGCAGGAAACCAATTTTGCACTTGTATTAGTGTGGAAAAACCACTTTTTGCACTTGTGTTCGTGTTGAAAGACCACTTTTCGCACTTGTGTTGGTGCAGGAAACCACTTTTGCACTTGTATTAGTGTGGAAAACCCACTTTTCGCACTTGTGATAGTGTTGAAAAACCACTTTTCGCACTTGTGTTAGTGTTGAAAAACCACTTTTCGCACTTGTGTTGGTGCAGGAAACCACTTTTGCACTTGTATTAGTGTGGAAAAAACAACTTTTCGCACTTGTGTTAGTGTTGAAAAACCACTTTTCGCACTTGTGTTAGTGTTGAAAAACCACTTTTCGCACTTGTGTTGGTGCAGGAAACCACTTTTGCACTTGTATTAGTGTGGAAAAAACAACTTTTCGCACTTGTGTTAGTGTTGAAAAACCACTTTTAGCACTTGTGTTAGTGTTGAAAAACCACTTTTCGCACTTGTGTTGGTGCAGGAAACCACTTTTGCACTTGTATTAGTGTGGAAAAAACACTTTTTGCACTTGTGATAGTGTTGAAAAACCACTTTTCGCACTTGTGTTAGTGTTGAAAAACCACTTTTCGCACCTGTGTTGGTGCAGGAAACCACTTTTGCACTTGTATTAGTGTGGAAAAACCACTTTTCGCACTTGTGTTAGTGTTGAAAAACCACTTTTCGCACTTGTGTTAGTGTTGAAAAAACACTTTTCGCACTTGTGTTGGTGCAGGAAACCACTTTTGCACTTGTATTAGTGTGGAAAAAACACTTTTTGCACTTGTGATAGTGTTGAAAAACCACTTTTCGCACTGGTGTTGGTGAAGGAAACCACTTTTTGCACTTGTGTTAGTGTTGAAAACCCACTTTTCGCACATGTGTTAGTGTTGAAAAACCACGTTTCGCACTTGTGTTAGTGTTGAAAAACCACTTTTCGCACTTGTATTAGTGTGGAAAAAACACTTTTCGCACTTGTGTTAGTGTTGAAAACCCACTTTTCGCACTGTGTTAGTGTTGAAAATCCACTTTTCGCACTTGTGTTAGTGTTGAAAAACCACTTTTCACACTTGTGTTCGTGCAGGAAACCACTTTTGCACTTGTATTAGTGTGGAAAAACCACTTTTCGCACTTGTGTTAGTGTTGAAAAACCACTTTTCGCACTTGTATTAGTGTGGAAAATCACTTTTTGCACTTGTGATAGTGTTGAAAAACCACTTTTCGCACTTGTGTTAGTGTTGAAAAACCACTTTTCGCACTTGTGTTGGTGCAGGAAACCACTTTTGCACTTGTATTAGTGTGGAAAAACCACTTTTCGCACTTGTGTTAGTGTTGAAAAACCACTTTTTGCACTTGTGTTAGTGTTGAAAAGCCACTTTTCGCACTTGCGTTGGTGCAGGAAACCACTTTTGCACTTGTATTAGTGTGGAAAAAACACTTTTTGCACCTGTGATAGTGTTGAAAAACCACTTTTCGCACTTGTGTTAGTGTTGAAAAACCACTTTTCGCACTTGTGTTAGTGTTGAAAAACCACTTTTCGCACTTCTGTTGGTGCAGGAAACCACTTTTGCACTTGTATTAGTGTGGAAAAAACACTTTTCGCACTTGTGTTAGTGTTGAAAAACCACTTTTTGCACTTGTGTTAGTGTTGAAAAACCACTTTTCGCACTTGTGTTGGTGCAGGAAACCACTTTTGCACTTGTATTAGTGTGGAAAAAACACTTTTTGCACTTGTGATAGTGTTGAAAAACCACTTTTCGCACTTGTGTTAGTGTTGAAAAACCACTTTTCGCACTTGTGTTGGTGCAGGAAACCACTTTTCGCACTTGTGTTGGTGCAGGAAACCACTTTTGCACTTGTATTAGTGTGGAAAAAACACTTTTTGCACCTGTGATAGTGTTGAAAAACCACTTTTCGCACTTGTGTTAGTGTTGAAAAACCACTTTTCGCACTTGTGTTAGTGTTGAAAAACCACTTTTCACACTTGTGATGGTGCAGGAAACCACTTTTGCACTTGTATTAGTGTGGAAAAAACACTTTTTGCACTTGTGTTAGTGTTGAAAACCCACTTTTCGCAAATGTGTTAGTGAAGGAAACCACTTTTCGCACTTGTGTTAGTGTTGAAAAACCACTTTTTGCATTGGTGTTGGTGAAGGAAACCACTTTTCGCACTTGTGTTAGTGTTGAAAAACCACTTTTCGCACTTGTGTTGGTGTTGAAAATGCACTTTTCGCACATGTGTTAGTGAAGGAAACCACTTTTCGCACTTGTGTTAGTGTTGAAAAACCACTTTTCGCACTTGTGTTGGTGCAGGAAACCACTTTTGCACTTGTATTAGTGTGGAAAAAACACTTTTTGCACTTGTGATAGTGTAGAAAAACCACTTTTCGCACTTGTGTTAGTGATGAAAAACCACTTTTCGCACCTGTGTTGGTGCAGGAAACCACTTTTGCACTTGTATTAGTGTGGAAAAACCACTTTTCGCACTTGTGTTCGTGTTGAAAAACCACTTTTCGCACTTGTGTTAGTGTTGAAAAACCACTTTTCGCACTTGTGTTGGTGCAGGAAACCACTTTTGCACTTGTATTAGTGTGGAAAAAACACTTTTTGCACCTGTGATAGTGTTGAAAAACCACTTTTCACACTTGCGTTAGTGTTGAAAAACCACTTTTCGCACTTGTGTTAGTGTTGAAAAACCACTTTTCGCACTTGCGTTGGTGCAGGAAACCACTTTTGCACTTGTATTAGTGTGGAAAAAACACTTTTTGCACTTGTGTTAGTGTTGAAAAACCACTTTTCGCACTTGTGTTAGTGTTGAAAAACTACTTTTGCACTTGTATTAGTATGGAAAAAACACTTTTTGCACTTGTATTAGTGTGGAAAAACCACTTTTTGCACTTGTGTTAGTGTTGAAAAACCACTTTTCGCACTTGTGTTAGTGTTGAAAAACCACTTTTCGCACTAGTTTTGGTGAAGGAAACCACTTTTTGCACTTGTGTTAGTGTTGAAAACCCACTTTTCGCACATGTGTTAGTGTTGAAAAACCACTTTTCGCACATGTGTTAGTGTTGAAAAACCACGTTTCGCACTTGTGTTAGTGTTGAAAAACCACTTTTCGCACTTGTATTAGTGTGGAAAAAAAACACTTTTCACACTTGTGTTGGTGTTGAAAACCCACTTTTCGCACTTGTGTTAGTGTTGAAAATCCACTTTTCGCACTTGTGTTAGTGTTGAAAATCCACTTTTCGCACTTGTGTTAGTGTTGAAAAACCACTTTTCGCACTTGTGTTGGTGCAGGAAACCACTTTTGCACTTGTATTAGTGTGGAAATCCACTTTTCGCACTTGTGTTAGTGTTGAAAAACCACTTTTCACACTTGTATTAGTGTGGAAAAAACACTTTTTGCACTTGTGATAGTGTTGAAAAAACACTTTTTGCACTTGTGTTAGTGTTGAAAAACCACTTTTCGCACTTGTGTTGGTGCAGGAAACCACTTTTGCACTTGTATTAGTGTGGAAAAACCACTTTTCGCACTGGTGTTGGTGAAGGAAACCACTTTTCGCACTTGTGTTAGTGTTGAAAAACCACTTTTCGCACTTGTGTTAGTGTTGAAAAACCACTTTTCGCACTTGTGTTGGTGCAGGAAACCACTTTTGCACTTGTATTAGTGTGGAAAAAACAACTTTTCGCACTTGTGTTAGTGTTGAAAAACCACTTTTCGCACTTGTGTTAGTGTTGAAAAACCACTTTTGCACTTGTATTAGTGTGGAAAAAACACTTTTTGCACTTGTGATAGTGTTGAAAAACCACTTTTCGCACTGGTGTTGGTGAAGGAAACCACTTTTTGCACTTGTGTTAGTGTTGAAAAACCACTTTTCACACATGTGTTAGTGTTGAAAAACCACGTTTCGCACTTGTGTTAGTGTTGAAAAACCACTTTTCGCACTTGTATTAGTGTGGAAAAAACACTTTTCGCACTTGTGTTAGTGTTGAAAACCCACTTTTCGCACTGTGTTAGTGTTGAAAATCCACTTTTCGCACTTGTGTTAGTGTTGAAAAACCACTTTTCACACTTGTGTTCGTGCAGGAAACCACTTTTGCACTTGTATTAGTGTGGAAAAACCACTTTTCGCACTTGTGTTAGTGTTGAAAAACTACTTTTAGCACTTGTATTAGTGTGGAAAAACACTTTTTGCACTTGTGATAGTGTTGAAAAACCACTTTTCGCACTTGTGTTAGTGTTGAAAAACCACTTTTCGCACTTGTGTTGGTGCAGGAAACCACTTTTGCACTTGTATTAGTGTGGAAAAACCACTTTTCGCACTTGTGTTAGTGTTGAAAAACCACTTTTTGCACTTGTGTTAGTGTTGAAAAGCCACTTTTCGCACTTGCGTTGGTGCAGGAAACCACTTTTGCACTTGTATTAGTGTGGAAAAAACACTTTTTGCACCTGTGATAGTGTTGAAAAACCACTTTTTGCACTTGTGTTAGTGTTGAAAAACCACTTTTCGCACTTGTGTTAGTGTTGAAAAACCACTTTTCGCACTTCTGTTGGTGCAGGAAACCACTTTTGCACTTGTATTAGTGTGGAAAAAACACTTTTCGCACTTGTGTTAGTGTTGAAAAACCACTTTTCGCACTTGTGTTAGTGTTGAAAAACCACTTTTCGCACTTGTGTTGGTGCAGGAAACCACTTTTGCACTTGTATTAGTGTGGAAAAAACACTTTTTGCACTTGTGATAGTGTTGAAAAACCACTTTTCGCACTTGTGTTAGTGTTGAAAAACCACTTTTCGCACTTGTGTTGGTGCAGGAAACCACTTTTCGCACTTGTGTTGGTGCAGGAAACCACTTTTGCACTTGTATTAGTGTGGAAAAAACACTTTTTGCACCTGTGATAGTGTTGAAAAACCACTTTTTGCACTTGTGTTAGTGTTGAAAAACCACTTTTCGCACTTGTGTTTGTGCAGGAAACCACTTTTCGCACTTGTGTTGGTGCAGGAAACCACTTTTGCACTTGTATTAATAATAATAATAATAATTCATTTATTTTGTATAGCGCTTTTCAAGAAGCCCAAAGGCGCTTTGACAGAGTGCAAAACATAATGCATAACAATACATGAAAACAACAATTGCAAAAAGACAAGAATCAATAGGGAAATATTTAAAGCAAAAGGAGGGAGAAGGAGAAGAGATAGTCAGGGGTTAAATGCTGTGGGTTGAATGTTGAATGCAGTGTTGAACAGGTGGGTCTTTAGTGATGTTTTGAATATGGTGAGTGAGGAGGAGTCTCTGATGGTGTGGGGTAGTGAGCACCACAGGGTGGGAGCAGCGATGGAGAAGGCCCTGTCCCCCCAGGATCTGAATTTGGTCCGGATGGGGGGGGGGGGGGGGGGTCAGGAGGTTGGTACCAGCAGAGCGGAGGTTGCGGGTGGGAGTGTGTCTGGAGAGGAGGTCAATCAGGTAGGATGGGGCCAGGTTATGGAGGGCTTTGTATGTCAAGAGGATTTTGTACTGGATTCTCTGGGGAATGGGGAGCCAGTGAAGCTTGTAAAGGACGGGGGTGATGTGGTCACGGGTCTGGGAATGGGTGAGTAGACGGGCAGCGGAGTTCTGAATGTATTGGAGTTTATAGGTGATTTTTGACGGTGAACCATAGAGGAGGCTATTGCAGTAGTCCAGACGGGAGGTGATGAAGGCGTGGATGAGGGTTTCTGCAGCCGTGGAGGAGAGGGATGGACGGAGACGGGCAATGTTTTTCAGGTGAAAGAAGGCCGACTTTGTGATCTGTTTAGTGTATTTGTCGAAGGAGAGGGTTTGGTCAAAGATGCCGCCAAGACTCCGGATGTGAGGGGAGGTGGATACTCGTGTGGAAAAAACACTTTTTGCACCTGTGAGTGTTGAAAAACCACTTTTCGCACTTGTGTTGGTGCAGGAAACCACTTTTGCACTTGTATTGTGGAAAAAACACTTTTTGCACCCGTGATAGTGTTGAAAAACCACTTTTCGCACTTGTGTTAGTGTTGAAAAACCACTTTTCGCACTTGTGTTAGTGTTGAAAAACCACTTTTCGCACTTGTGTTGGTGCAGGAAACTACTTTTGCACTTGTATTAGTGTGGAAAAAACACTTTTTGCACTTGTGATAGTGTTGAAAAACCACTTTTTGCACTTGTGTTAGTGTTGAAAAAACACTTTTCGCACTTGTGTTCGTGCAGCAAACCACTTTTGCACTTGTATTAGTGTGGAAAAAACACTTCGCACTTGTGATAGTGTTGAAAAACCACTTTTCGCACTTGTGTTAGTGTTGAAAAACCACTTTTTGCACTTGTGTTGGTGCAGGAAACCACTTTTGCACTTGTATTAGTGTGGAAAAAACACTTTTTGCACTTGTGATAGTGTTGAAAAACAACTTTTCGCACTTGTGTTGGTGCAGGAAACCACCTTTGCACATGTATTGTGTGGAAAAACCACTTTTCGCACTTGTGTTGGTGTTGAAAAACCACTTTTCGCACTTGTGTTGGTGCAGGAAACCACTTTTGCACTTGTATTAGTGTGGAAAAACACTTTTTGCACTTGTGTTAGTGTTGAAAAACCACTTTTCGCAATTGTGTTGGTGCAGGAAACCACTTTTGCACTTGTATTAGTGTGGAAAAACCACTTTTCGCACTTGTGTTAGTGTTGAAAAACCACTTTTTGCACTTGTGTTAGTGTTGAAAAGCCACTTTTCGCACTTGCGTTGGTGCAGGAAACCACTTTTGCACTTGTATTAGTGTGGAAAAAACACTTTTTGCACCTGTGATAGTGTTGAAAAACCACTTTTCGCACTTGTGTTAGTGTTGAAAAACCACTTTTCGCACTTGTGTTAGTGTTGAAAAACCACTTTTCGCACTTCTGTTGGTGCAGGAAACCACTTTTGCACTTGTATTAGTGTGGAAAAAACACTTTTCGCACTTGTGTTAGTGTTGAAAAACCACTTTTTGCACTTGTGTTAGTGTTGAAAAACCACTTTTCGCACTTGTGTTGGTGCAGGAAACCACTTTTGCACTTGTATTAGTGTGGAAAAAACACTTTTTGCACTTGTGATAGTGTTGAAAAACCACTTTTCGCACTTGTGTTAGTGTTGAAAAACCACTTTTCGCACTTGTGTTGGTGCAGGAAACCACTTTTCGCACTTGTGTTGGTGCAGGAAACCACTTTTGCACTTGTATTAGTGTGGAAAAAACACTTTTTGCACCTGTGATAGTGTTGAAAAACCACTTTTCGCACTTGTGTTAGTGTTGAAAAACCACTTTTCGCACTTGTGTTAGTGTTGAAAAACCACTTTTCACACTTGTGATGGTGCAGGAAACCACTTTTGCACTTGTATTAGTGTGGAAAAAACACTTTTTGCACTTGTGTTAGTGTTGAAAACCCACTTTTCGCAAATGTGTTAGTGAAGGAAACCACTTTTCGCACTTGTGTTAGTGTTGAAAAACCACTTTTTGCATTGGTGTTGGTGAAGGAAACCACTTTTCGCACTTGTGTTAGTGTTGAAAAACCACTTTTCGCACTTGTGTTGGTGTTGAAAATGCACTTTTCGCACATGTGTTAGTGAAGGAAACCACTTTTCGCACTTGTGTTAGTGTTGAAAAACCACTTTTCGCACTTGTGTTGGTGCAGGAAACCACTTTTGCACTTGTATTAGTGTGGAAAAAACACTTTTTGCACTTGTGATAGTGTAGAAAAACCACTTTTCGCACTTGTGTTAGTGATGAAAAACCACTTTTCGCACCTGTGTTGGTGCAGGAAACCACTTTTGCACTTGTATTAGTGTGGAAAAACCACTTTTCGCACTTGTGTTCGTGTTGAAAAACCACTTTTCGCACTTGTGTTAGTGTTGAAAAACCACTTTTCGCACTTGTGTTGGTGCAGGAAACCACTTTTGCACTTGTATTAGTGTGGAAAAAACACTTTTTGCACCTGTGATAGTGTTGAAAAACCACTTTTCACACTTGCGTTAGTGTTGAAAAACCACTTTTCGCACTTGTGTTAGTGTTGAAAAACCACTTTTCGCACTTGCGTTGGTGCAGGAAACCACTTTTGCACTTGTATTAGTGTGGAAAAAACACTTTTTGCACTTGTGTTAGTGTTGAAAAACCACTTTTCGCACTTGTGTTAGTGTTGAAAAACTACTTTTGCACTTGTATTAGTATGGAAAAAACACTTTTTGCACTTGTATTAGTGTGGAAAAACCACTTTTTGCACTTGTGTTAGTGTTGAAAAACCACTTTTCGCACTTGTGTTAGTGTTGAAAAACCACTTTTCGCACTAGTTTTGGTGAAGGAAACCACTTTTTGCACTTGTGTTAGTGTTGAAAACCCACTTTTCGCACATGTGTTAGTGTTGAAAAACCACTTTTCGCACATGTGTTAGTGTTGAAAAACCACGTTTCGCACTTGTGTTAGTGTTGAAAAACCACTTTTCGCACTTGTATTAGTGTGGAAAAAAAACACTTTTCACACTTGTGTTGGTGTTGAAAACCCACTTTTCGCACTTGTGTTAGTGTTGAAAATCCACTTTTCGCACTTGTGTTAGTGTTGAAAATCCACTTTTCGCACTTGTGTTAGTGTTGAAAAACCACTTTTCGCACTTGTGTTGGTGCAGGAAACCACTTTTGCACTTGTATTAGTGTGGAAATCCACTTTTCGCACTTGTGTTAGTGTTGAAAAACCACTTTTCACACTTGTATTAGTGTGGAAAAAACACTTTTTGCATTTGTGATAGTGTTGAAAAAACACTTTTTGCACTTGTGTTAGTGTTGAAAAACCACTTTTCGCACTTGTGTTGGTGCAGGAAACCACTTTTGCACTTGTATTAGTGTGGAAAAACCACTTTTCGCACTGGTGTTGGTGAAGGAAACCACTTTTCGCACTTGTGTTAGTGTTGAAAAACCACTTTTCGCACTTGTGTTAGTGTTGAAAAACCACTTTTCGCACTTGTGTTGGTGCAGGAAACCACTTTTGCACTTGTATTAGTGTGGAAAAAACAACTTTTCGCACTTGTGTTAGTGTTGAAAAACCACTTTTCGCACTTGTGTTAGTGTTGAAAAACCACTTTTGGACTTGTATTAGTGTGGAAAAAACACTTTTTGCACTTGTGATAGTGTTGAAAAACCACTTTTCGCACTGGTGTTGGTGAAGGAAACCACTTTTTGCACTTGTGTTAGTGTTGAAAAACCACTTTTCACACATGTGTTAGTGTTGAAAAACCACGTTTCGCACTTGTGTTAGTGTTGAAAAACCACTTTTCGCACTTGTATTAGTGTGGAATAAACACTTTTCGCACTTGTGTTAGTGTTGAAAACCCACTTTTCGCACTGTGTTAGTGTTGAAAATCCACTTTTCGCACTTGTGTTAGTGTTGAAAAACCACTTTTCACACTTGTGTTCGTGCAGGAAACCACTTTTGCACTTGTATTAGTGTGGAAAAACCACTTTTCGCACTTGTGTTAGTGTTGAAAAACCACTTTTAGCACTTGTATTAGTGTGGAAAAACACTTTTTGCACTTGTGATAGTGTTGAAAAACCACTTTTCGCACTTGTGTTAGTGTTGAAAAACCACTTTTCGCACTTGTGTTGGTGCAGGAAACCACTTTTGCACTTGTATTAGTGTGGAAAAACCACTTTTCGCACTTGTGTTAGTGTTGAAAAACCACTTTTTGCACTTGTGTTAGTGTTGAAAAGCCACTTTTCGCACTTGCGTTGGTGCAGGAAACCACTTTTGCACTTGTATTAGTGTGGAAAAAACACTTTTTGCACCTGTGATAGTGCTGAAAAACCACTTTTTGCACTTGTGTTAGTGTTGAAAAACCACTTTTCGCACTTGTGTTAGTGTTGAAAAACCACTTTTCGCACTTCTGTTGGTGCAGGAAACCACTTTTGCACTTGTATTAGTGTGGAAAAAACACTTTTCGCACTTGTGTTAGTGTTGAAAAACCACTTTTCGCACTTGTGTTAGTGTTGAAAAACCACTTTTCGCACTTGTGTTGGTGCAGGAAACCACTTTTGCACTTGTATTAGTGTGGAAAAAACACTTTTTGCACTTGTGATAGTGTTGAAAAACCACTTTTCGCACTTGTGTTAGTGTTGAAAAACCACTTTTCGCACTTGTGTTGGTGCAGGAAACCACTTTTCGCACTTGTGTTGGTGCAGGAAACCACTTTTGCACTTGTATTAGTGTGGAAAAAACACTTTTTGCACCTGTGATAGTGTTGAAAAACCACTTTTTGCACTTGTGTTAGTGTTGAAAAACCACTTTTCGCACTTGTGTTGGTGCAGGAAACCACTTTTCGCACTTGTGTTGGTGCAGGAAACCACTTTTGCACTTGTATTAATAATAATAATAATAATTCATTTATTTTGTATAGCGCTTTTCAAGAAGCCCAAAGGCGCTTTGACAGAGTGCAAAACATAATGCATAACAATACATGAAAACAACAATTGCAAAAAGACAAGAATCAATAGGGAAATATTTAAAGCAAAAGGAGGGAGAAGGAGAAGAGATAGTCAGGGGTTAAATGCTGTGGGTTGAATGTTGAATGCAGTGTTGAACAGGTGGGTCTTTAGTGATGTTTTGAATATGGTGAGTGAGGAGGAGTCTCTGATGGTGTGGGGTAGTGAGCACCACAGGGTGGGAGCAGCGATGGAGAAGGCCCTGTCCCCCCAGGATCTGAATTTGGTCCGGATGGGGGGGGGGGGGGGGGGGGTCAGGAGGTTGGTACCAGCAGAGCGGAGGTTGCGGGTGGGAGTGTGTCTGGAGAGGAGGTCAATCAGGTAGGATGGGGCCAGGTTATGGAGGGCTTTGTATGTCAAGAGGATTTTGTACTGGATTCTCTGGGGAATGGGGAGCCAGTGAAGCTTGTAAAGGACGGGGGTGATGTGGTCACGGGTCTGGGAATGGGTGAGTAGACGGGCAGCGGAGTTCTGAATGTATTGGAGTTTATAGGTGATTTTTGACGGTGAACCATAGAGGAGGCTATTGCAGTAGTCCAGACGGGAGGTGATGAAGGCGTGGATGAGGGTTTCTGCAGCCGTGGAGGAGAGGGATGGACGGAGACGGGCAATGTTTTTCAGGTGAAAGAAGGCCGACTTTGTGATCTGTTTAGTGTATTTGTCGAAGGAGAGGGTTTGGTCAAAGATGCCGCCAAGACTCCGGATGTGAGGGGAGGTGGATACTCGTGTGGAAAAAACACTTTTTGCACCTGTGAGTGTTGAAAAACCACTTTTCGCACTTGTGTTGGTGCAGGAAACCACTTTTGCACTTGTATTGTGGAAAAAACACTTTTTGCACCCGTGATAGTGTTGAAAAACCACTTTTCGCACTTGTGTTAGTGTTGAAAAACCACTTTTCGCACTTGTGTTAGTGTTGAAAAACCACTTTTCGCACTTGTGTTGGTGCAGGAAACTACTTTTGCACTTGTATTAGTGTGGAAAAAACACTTTTTGCACTTGTGATAGTGTTGAAAAACCACTTTTTGCACTTGTGTTAGTGTTGAAAAAACACTTTTCGCACTTGTGTTCGTGCAGCAAACCACTTTTGCACTTGTATTAGTGTGGAAAAAACACTTCGCACTTGTGATAGTGTTGAAAAACCACTTTTCGCACTTGTGTTAGTGTTGAAAAACCACTTTTTGCACTTGTGTTGGTGCAGGAAACCACTTTTGCACTTGTATTAGTGTGGAAAAAACACTTTTTGCACTTGTGATAGTGTTGAAAAACAACTTTTCGCACTTGTGTTGGTGCAGGAAACCACCTTTGCACATGTATTGTGTGGAAAAACCACTTTTCGCACTTGTGTTGGTGTTGAAAAACCACTTTTCGCACTTGTGTTGGTGCAGGAAACCACTTTTGCACTTGTATTAGTGTGGAAAAACACTTTTTGCACTTGTGTTAGTGTTGAAAAACCACTTTTCGCAATTGTGTTGGTGCAGGAAACCACTTTTGCACTTGTATTAGTGTGGAAAAACCACTTTTCGCACTTGTGTTAGTGTTGAAAAACCACTTTTTGCACTTGTGTTAGTGTTGAAAAGCCACTTTTCGCACTTGCGTTGGTGCAGGAAACCACTTTTGCACTTGTATTAGTGTGGAAAAAACACTTTTTGCACCTGTGATAGTGTTGAAAAACCACTTTTCGCACTTGTGTTAGTGTTGAAAAACCACTTTTCGCACTTGTGTTAGTGTTGAAAAACCACTTTTCGCACTTCTGTTGGTGCAGGAAACCACTTTTGCACTTGTATTAGTGTGGAAAAAACACTTTTCGCACTTGTGTTAGTGTTGAAAAACCACTTTTTGCACTTGTGTTAGTGTTGAAAAACCACTTTTCGCACTTGTGTTGGTGCAGGAAACCACTTTTGCACTTGTATTAGTGTGGAAAAAACACTTTTTGCACTTGTGATAGTGTTGAAAAACCACTTTTCGCACTTGTGTTAGTGTTGAAAAACCACTTTTCGCACTTGTGTTGGTGCAGGAAACCACTTTTCGCACTTGTGTTGGTGCAGGAAACCACTTTTGCACTTGTATTAGTGTGGAAAAAACACTTTTTGCACCTGTGATAGTGTTGAAAAACCACTTTTCGCACTTGTGTTAGTGTTGAAAAACCACTTTTCGCACTTGTGTTAGTGTTGAAAAACCACTTTTCACACTTGTGATGGTGCAGGAAACCACTTTTGCACTTGTATTAGTGTGGAAAAAACACTTTTTGCACTTGTGTTAGTGTTGAAAACCCACTTTTCGCAAATGTGTTAGTGAAGGAAACCACTTTTCGCACTTGTGTTAGTGTTGAAAAACCACTTTTTGCATTGGTGTTGGTGAAGGAAACCACTTTTCGCACTTGTGTTAGTGTTGAAAAACCACTTTTCGCACTTGTGTTGGTGTTGAAAATGCACTTTTCGCACATGTGTTAGTGAAGGAAACCACTTTTCGCACTTGTGTTAGTGTTGAAAAACCACTTTTCGCACTTGTGTTGGTGCAGGAAACCACTTTTGCACTTGTATTAGTGTGGAAAAAACACTTTTTGCACTTGTGATAGTGTAGAAAAACCACTTTTCGCACTTGTGTTAGTGATGAAAAACCACTTTTCGCACCTGTGTTGGTGCAGGAAACCACTTTTGCACTTGTATTAGTGTGGAAAAACCACTTTTCGCACTTGTGTTCGTGTTGAAAAACCACTTTTCGCACTTGTGTTAGTGTTGAAAAACCACTTTTCGCACTTGTGTTGGTGCAGGAAACCACTTTTGCACTTGTATTAGTGTGGAAAAAACACTTTTTGCACCTGTGATAGTGTTGAAAAACCACTTTTCACACTTGCGTTAGTGTTGAAAAACCACTTTTCGCACTTGTGTTAGTGTTGAAAAACCACTTTTCGCACTTGCGTTGGTGCAGGAAACCACTTTTGCACTTGTATTAGTGTGGAAAAAACACTTTTTGCACTTGTGTTAGTGTTGAAAAACCACTTTTCGCACTTGTGTTAGTGTTGAAAAACTACTTTTGCACTTGTATTAGTATGGAAAAAACACTTTTTGCACTTGTATTAGTGTGGAAAAACCACTTTTTGCACTTGTGTTAGTGTTGAAAAACCACTTTTCGCACTTGTGTTAGTGTTGAAAAACCACTTTTCGCACTAGTTTTGGTGAAGGAAACCACTTTTTGCACTTGTGTTAGTGTTGAAAACCCACTTTTCGCACATGTGTTAGTGTTGAAAAACCACTTTTCGCACATGTGTTAGTGTTGAAAAACCACGTTTCGCACTTGTGTTAGTGTTGAAAAACCACTTTTCGCACTTGTATTAGTGTGGAAAAAAAACACTTTTCACACTTGTGTTGTTGTTGAAAACCCACTTTTCGCACTTGTGTTAGTGTTGAAAATCCACTTTTCGCACTTGTGTTAGTGTTGAAAATCCACTTTTCGCACTTGTGTTAGTGTTGAAAAACCACTTTTCGCACTTGTGTTGGTGCAGGAAACCACTTTTGCACTTGTATTAGTGTGGAAATCCACTTTTCGCACTTGTGTTAGTGTTGAAAAACCACTTTTCACACTTGTATTAGTGTGGAAAAAACACTTTTTGCACTTGTGATAGTGTTGAAAAAACACTTTTTGCACTTGTGTTAGTGTTGAAAAACCACTTTTCGCACTTGTGTTGGTGCAGGAAACCACTTTTGCACTTGTATTAGTGTGGAAAAACCACTTTTCGCACTGGTGTTGGTGAAGGAAACCACTTTTCGCACTTGTGTTAGTGTTGAAAAACCACTTTTCGCACTTGTGTTAGTGTTGAAAAACCACTTTTCGCACTTGTGTTGGTGCAGGAAACCACTTTTGCACTTGTATTAGTGTGGAAAAAACAACTTTTCGCACTTGTGTTAGTGTTGAAAAACCACTTTTCGCACTTGTGTTAGTGTTGAAAAACCACTTTTGCACTTGTATTAGTGTGGAAAAAACACTTTTTGCACTTGTGATAGTGTTGAAAAACCACTTTTCGCACTGGTGTTGGTGAAGGAAACCACTTTTTGCACTTGTGTTAGTGTTGAAAAACCACTTTTCACACATGTGTTAGTGTTGAAAAACCACGTTTCGCACTTGTGTTAGTGTTGAAAAACCACTTTTCGCACTTGTATTAGTGTGGAAAAAACACTTTTCGCACTTGTGTTAGTGTTGAAAACCCACTTTTCGCACTGTGTTAGTGTTGAAAATCCACTTTTCGCACTTGTGTTAGTGTTGAAAAACCACTTTTCACACTTGTGTTCGTGCAGGAAACCACTTTTGCACTTGTATTAGTGTGGAAAAACCACTTTTCGCACTTGTGTTAGTGTTGAAAAACCACTTTTAGCACTTGTATTAGTGTGGAAAAACACTTTTTGCACTTGTGATAGTGTTGAAAAACCACTTTTCGCACTTGTGTTAGTGTTGAAAAACCACTTTTCGCACTTGTGTTGGTGCAGGAAACCACTTTTGCACTTGTATTAGTGTGGAAAAACCACTTTTCGCACTTGTGTTAGTGTTGAAAAACCACTTTTTGCACTTGTGTTAGTGTTGAAAAGCCACTTTTCGCACTTGCGTTGGTGCAGGAAACCACTTTTGCACTTGTATTAGTGTGGAAAAAACACTTTTTGCACCTGTGATAGTGTTGAAAAACCACTTTTTGCACTTGTGTTAGTGTTGAAAAACCACTTTTCGCACTTGTGTTAGTGTTGAAAAACCACTTTTCGCACTTCTGTTGGTGCAGGAAACCACTTTTGCACTTGTATTAGTGTGGAAAAAACACTTTTCGCACTTGTGTTAGTGTTGAAAAACCACTTTTCGCACTTGTGTTAGTGTTGAAAAACCACTTTTCGCACTTGTGTTGGTGCAGGAAACCACTTTTGCACTTGTATTAGTGTGGAAAAAACACTTTTTGCACTTGTGATAGTGTTGAAAAACCACTTTTCGCACTTGTGTTAGTGTTGAAAAACCACTTTTCGCACTTGTGTTGGTGCAGGAAACCACTTTTCGCACTTGTGTTGGTGCAGGAAACCACTTTTGCACTTGTATTAGTGTGGAAAAAACACTTTTTGCACCTGTGATAGTGTTGAAAAACCACTTTTTGCACTTGTGTTAGTGTTGAAAAACCACTTTTCGCACTTGTGTTGGTGCAGGAAACCACTTTTCGCACTTGTGTTGGTGCAGGAAACCACTTTTGCACTTGTATTAATAATAATAATAATAATTCATTTATTTTGTATAGCGCTTTTCAAGAAGCCCAAAGGCGCTTTGACAGAGTGCAAAACATAATGCATAACAATACATGAAAACAACAATTGCAAAAAGACAAGAATCAATAGGGAAATATTTAAAGCAAAAGGAGGGAGAAGGAGAAGAGATAGTCAGGGGTTAAATGCTGTGGGTTGAATGTTGAATGCAGTGTTGAACAGGTGGGTCTTTAGTGATGTTTTGAATATGGTGAGTGAGGAGGAGTCTCTGATGGTGTGGGGTAGTGAGCACCACAGGGTGGGAGCAGCGATGGAGAAGGCCCTGTCCCCCCAGGATCTGAATTTGGTCCGGATGGGGGGGGGGGGTGGTCAGGAGGTTGGTACCAGCAGAGCGGAGGTTGCGGGTGGGAGTGTGTCTGGAGAGGAGGTCAATCAGGTAGGATGGGGCCAGGTTATGGAGGGCTTTGTATGTCAAGAGGATTTTGTACTGGATTCTCTGGGGAATGGGGAGCCAGTGAAGCTTGTAAAGGACGGGGGTGATGTGGTCACGGGTCTGGGAATGGGTGAGTAGACGGGCAGCGGAGTTCTGAATGTATTGGAGTTTATAGGTGATTTTTGACGGTGAACCATAGAGGAGGCTATTGCAGTAGTCCAGACGGGAGGTGATGAAGGCGTGGATGAGGGTTTCTGCAGCCGTGGAGGAGAGGGATGGACGGAGACGGGCAATGTTTTTCAGGTGAAAGAAGGCCGACTTTGTGATCTGTTTAGTGTATTTGTCGAAGAAGAGGGTTTGGTCAAAGATGCCGCCAAGACTCCGGATGTGAGGGGAGGTGGATACTCGTGTGGAAAAAACACTTTTTGCACCTGTGAGTGTTGAAAAACCACTTTTCGCACTTGTGTTGGTGCAGGAAACCACTTTTGCACTTGTATTGTGGAAAAAACACTTTTTGCACCCGTGATAGTGTTGAAAAACCACTTTTCGCACTTGTGTTAGTGTTGAAAAACCACTTTTCGCACTTGTGTTAGTGTTGAAAAACCACTTTTCGCACTTGTGTTGGTGCAGGAAACTACTTTTGCACTTGTATTAGTGTGGAAAAAACACTTTTTGCACTTGTGATAGTGTTGAAAAACCACTTTTTGCACTTGTGTTAGTGTTGAAAAAACACTTTTCGCACTTGTGTTCGTGCAGCAAACCACTTTTGCACTTGTATTAGTGTGGAAAAAACACTTCGCACTTGTGATAGTGTTGAAAAACCACTTTTCGCACTTGTGTTAGTGTTGAAAAACCACTTTTTGCACTTGTGTTGGTGCAGGAAACCACTTTTGCACTTGTATTAGTGTGGAAAAAACACTTTTTGCACTTGTGATAGTGTTGAAAAACAACTTTTCGCACTTGTGTTGGTGCAGGAAACCACCTTTGCACATGTATTGTGTGGAAAAACCACTTTTCGCACTTGTGTTAGTGTTGAAAAACCACTTTTCGCACTTGTGTTGGTGCAGGAAACCACTTTTGCACTTGTATTAGTGTGGAAAAACACTTTTTGCACTTGTGTTAGTGTTGAAAAACCACTTTTCGCAATTGTGTTGGTGCAGGAAACCACTTTTGCATTTGTATTAGTGTGGAAAAACCACTTTTCGCACTTGTGTTAGTGTTGAAAAACCACTTTTCGCACTTGTGTTAGTGTTGAAAAACCACTTTTCGCACTTGTGTTAGTGTTGAAAAATCACTTTTCGCACTTGTGTTGGTGCAGGAAACCCCTTTTGCACTTGTATTAGTGTGGAAAAAACACTTTTCGCACCTGTGTTAGTGTTGAAAAACCACTTTTCGCACTTGTGTTGGTGCAGGAAACCACTTTTGCACTTGTATTAGTGTGGAAAAAACACTTTTTGCACTTGTGATAGTGTTGAAAAACCACTTTTCGCACTTGTGTTAGTGTTGAAAAACCACTTTTCGCACTTGTGTTGGTGCAGGAAACCACTTTTGCACTTGTATTAGTGTGGAAAAAACACTTTTTCACTTGTGATAGTGTTGAAAAACAACTTTTCGCACTTCTGTTAGTGTTGAAATACCACTTTTCGCACTTGTGTTAGTGTTGAAAAACCACTTTTCGCACTTGTGTTGGTGCAGGAAACCACTTTTGCACTTGTATTAATGTGGAAAAACCACTTTTCGCACTTGTGTTAGTGTTGAAAAACCACTTTTCACACTTGTGTTAGTGTTGAAAAACCACTTTTCGCACTTGTGTTGGTGCAGGAAACCACTTTTGCACTTGTATTAGTGTGGAAAAAACACTTTTTGCACCAGTGATAGTGTTGAAAAACCACTTTTCACACTGTGTTAGTGTTGAAAAACCACTTTTCGCACTTGTGTTGGTGCAGGAAACCACTTTTGCACTTGTATTAGTGTGGAAAAACCACTTTTCGCACTTGTGTTAGTGTTGAAAAACCACTTTTCGCACTTGTGTTAGTGTTGAAAAACCACTTTTCGCACTTGTGTTGGTGCAGGAAACCACTTTTGCACTTGTATTAGTGTGGAAAAAACACTTTTTGCACTTGTGATAGTGTTGAAAAACCACTTTTTGCACTTGTGTTAGTGTTGAAAAACCACTTTTCGCACTTGTGTTGGTGCAGGAAACCACTTTTCGCACTTGTGTTGGTGCAGGAAACCACTTTTCGCACTTGTGTTGGTGCAGGAAACCAATTTTGCACTTGTATTAGTGTGGAAAAACCACTTTTTGCACTTGTGTTAGTGTTGAAAGACCACTTTTCGCACTTGTGTTGGTGCAGGAAACCACTTTTGCACTTGTATTAGTGTGGAAAATCCACTTTTCGCACTTGTGGTAGTGTTGAAAAACCACTTTTCGCACTTGTGTTAGTGTTGAAAAACCACTTTTTGCACTTGTGTTGGTGCAGGAAACCACTTTTGCACTTGTATTAGTGTGGAAAAAACAACTTTTCGCACTTGTGTTAGTGTTGAAAAACCACTTTTAGCACTTGTGTTAGTGTTGAAAAACCACTTTTCGCACTTGTGTTGGTGCAGGAAACCACTTTTGCACTTGTATTAGTGTGGAAAAAACACTTTTTGCACTTGTGATAGTGTTGAAAAACCACTTTTCGCACTTGTGTTAGTGTTGAAAAACCACTTTTCGCACCTGTGTTGGTGCAGGAAACCACTTTTGCACTTGTATTAGTGTGGAAAAACCACTTTTCGCACTTGTGTTAGTGTTGAAAAACCACTTTTCGCACTTGTGTTGGTGCAGGAAACCACTTTTGCACTTGTATTAGTGTGAAAAAAACACTTTTTGCACTTGTGATAGTGTTGAAAAACCACTTTTCGCACTGGTGTTGGTGAAGGAAACCACTTTTTGCACTTGTGTTAGTGTTGAAAACCCACTTTTCGCACATGTGTTAGTGTTGAAAAACCACGTTTCGCACTTGTGTTAGTGTTGAAAAACCACTTTTCGCACTTGTATTAGTGTGGAAAAAACACTTTTCGCACTTGTGTTAGTGTTGAAAACCCACTTTTCGCACTGTGTTAGTGTTGAAAATCCACTTTTCGCACTTGTGTTAGTGTTGAAAAACCACTTTTCACACTTGTGTTCGTGCAGGAAACCACTTTTGCACTTGTATTAGTGTGGAAAAACCACTTTTCGCACTTGTGTTAGTGTTGAAAAACCACTTTTCGCACTTGTATTAGTGTGGAAAAACACTTTTTGCACTTGTGATAGTGTTGAAAAACCACTTTTCGCACTTGTGTTAGTGTTGAAAAACCACTTTTCGCACTTGTGTTGGTGCAGGAAACCACTTTTGCACTTGTATTAGTGTGGAAAAACCACTTTTCGCACTTGTGTTAGTGTTGAAAAACCACTTTTTGCACTTGTGTTAGTGTTGAAAAGCCACTTTTCGCACTTGCGTTGGTGCAGGAAACCACTTTTGCACTTGTATTAGTGTGGAAAAAACACTTTTTGCACCTGTGATAGTGTTGAAAAACCACTTTTCGCACTTGTGTTAGTGTTGAAAAACCACTTTTCGCACTTGTGTTAGTGTTGAAAAGCCACTTTTCGCACTTCTGTTGGTGCAGGAAACCACTTTTGCACTTGTATTAGTGTGGAAAAACACTTTTCGCACTTGTGTTAGTGTTGAAAAACCACTTTTCGCACTTGTGTTAGTGTTGAAAAACCACTTTTCGCACTTGTGTTGGTGCAGGAAACCACTTTTGCACTTGTATTAGTGTGGAAAAAACACTTTTTGCACTTGTGATAGTGTTGAAAAACCACTTTTCGCACTTGTGTTAGTGTTGAAAAACCACTTTTCGCACTTGTGTTGGTGCAGGAAACCACTTTTCGCACTTGTGTTGGTGCAGGAAACCACTTTTGCACTTGTATTAGTGTGGAAAAAACACTTTTTGCACCTGTGATAGTGTTGAAAAACCACTTTTTGCACTTGTGTTAGTGTTGAAAAACCACTTTTCGCACTTGTGTTGGTGCAGGAAACCACTTTTCGCACTTGTGTTGGTGCAGGAAACCACTTTTGCACTTGTATTAATAATAATAATAATAATTCATTTATTTTGTATAGCGCTTTTCAAGAAGCCCAAAGGCGCTTTGACAGAGTGCAAAACATAATGCATAACAATACATGAAAACAACAATTGCAAAAAGACAAGAATCAATAGGGAAATATTTAAAGTAAAAGGAGGGAGAAGGAGAAGAGATAGTCAGGGGTTAAATGCTGTGGGTTGAATGTTGAATGCAGTGTTGAACAGGTGGGTCTTTAGTGATGTTTTGAATATGGTGAGTGAGGAGGAGTCTCTGATGGTGTGGGGTAGTGAGCTCCAGAGGGTGGGAGCAGCGATGGAGAAGGCCCTGTCCCCCCAGGATCTGAATTTGGTCCGGATGGGGGGGGGGGGGGGGTCAGGAGGTTGGTACCAGCAGAGCGGAGGTTGCGGGTGGGAGTGTGTCTGGAGAGGAGGTCAGTCAGGTAGGATGGGGCCAGGTTATGGAGGGCTTTGTATGTCAAGAGGATTTTGTACTGGATTCTCTGGGGAATGGGGAGCCAGTGAAGCTTGTAAAGGACGGGGGTGATGTGGTCACGGGTCCGGGAATGGGTGAGTAGACGGGCAGCGGAGTTCTGAATGTATTGGAGTTTATAGGTGATTTTTGACGGTGAACCATAGAGGAGGCTATTGCAGTAGTCCAGACGGGAGGTGATGAAGGCGTGGATGAGGGTTTCTGCAGCCGTGGAGGAGAGGGATGGACGGAGACGGGCAATGTTTTTCAGGTGAAAGCAGGCCGACTTTGTGATCTGTTTAGTGTATTTGTCGAAGGAGAGGGTTTGGTCAAAGATGCCGCCAAGACTCCGGATGTGAGGGGAGGTGGATACTCGTGTGGAAAAAACACTTTTTGCACCTGTGAGTGTTGAAAAACCACTTTTCGCACTTGTGTTGGTGCAGGAAACCACTTTTGCACTTGTATTGTGGAAAAAACACTTTTTGCACCTGGGATAGTGTTGAAAAACCACTTTTCGCACTTGTGTTAGTGTTGAAAAACCACTTTTCGCACTTGTGTTAGTGTTGAAAAACCACTTTTCGCACTTGTATTAGTGTGGAAAAAACACTTTTCGCACTTGTGTTAGTGTTGAAAACCCACTTTTCACACTGTGTTAGTGTTGAAAATCCACTTTTCGCACTTGTGTTAGTGTTGAAAAACCACTTTTCACACTTGTGTTCGTGCAGGAAACCACTTTTGCACTTGTATTAGTGTGGAAAAACCACTTTTCGCACTTGTGTTAGTGTTGAAAAACCACTTTTCGCACTTGTATTAGTGTGGAAAAACACTTTTTGCACTTGTGATAGTGTTGAAAAACCACTTTTCGCACTTGTGTTAGTGTTGAAAAACCACTTTTCGCACTTGTGTTGGTGCAGGAAACCACTTTTGCACTTGTATTAGTGTGGAAAAACCACTTTTCGCACTTGTGTTAGTGTTGAAAAACCACTTTTTGCACTTGTGTTAGTGTTGAAAAGCCACTTTTCGCACTTGCGTTGGTGCAGGAAACCACTTTTGCACTTGTATTAGGGTGGAAAAAACACTTTTTGCACCTGTGATAGTGTTGAAAAACCACTTTTCGCACTTGTGTTAGTGTTGAAAAACCACTTTTCGCACTTGTGTTAGTGTTGAAAAGCCACTTTTCGCACTTCTGTTGGTGCAGGAAACCACTTTTGCACTTGTATTAGTGTGGAAAAAACACTTTTCGCACTTGTGTTAGTGTTGAAAAACCACTTTTCGCACTTGTGTTAGTGTTGAAAAACCACTTTTCGCACTTGTGTTGGTGCAGGAAACCACTTTTCGCACTTGTGTTGGTGCAGGAAACCACTTTTGCACTTGTATTAGTGTGGAAAAAACACTTTTTGCACCTGTGATAGTGTTGAAAAACCACTTTTTGCACTTGTGTTAGTGTTGAAAAACCACTTTTCGCACTTGTGTTGGTGCAGGAAACCACTTTTCGCACTTGTGTTGGTGCAGGAAACCACTTTTGCACTTGTATTAATAATAATAATAATAATTCATTTATTTTGTATAGCGCTTTTCAAGAAGCCCAAAGGCGCTTTGACAGAGTGCAAAACATAATGCATAACAATACATGAAAACAACAATTGCAAAAAGACAAGAATCAATAGGGAAATATTTAAAGTAAAAGGAGGGAGAAGGAGAAGAGATAGTCAGGGGTTAAATGCTGTGGGTTGAATGTTGAATGCAGTGTTGAACAGGTGGGTCTTTAGTGATGTTTTGAATATGGTGAGTGAGGAGGAGTCTCTGATGGTGTGGGGTAGTGAGCTCCAGAGGGTGGGAGCAGCGATGGAGAAGGCCCTGTCCCCCCAGGATCTGAATTTGGTCCGGATGGGGGGGGGGGGGGGGGGGGGGCGGTCAGGAGGTTGGTACCAGCAGAGCGGAGGTTGCGGGTGGGAGTGTGTCTGGAGAGGAGGTCAGTCAGGTAGGATGGGGCCAGGTTATGGAGGGCTTTGTATGTCAAGAGGATTTTGTACTGGATTCTCTGGGGAATGGGGAGCCAGTGAAGCTTGTAAAGGACGGGGGTGATGTGATCACGGGTCCGGGAATGGGTGAGTAGACGGGCAGCGGAGTTCTGAATGTATTGGAGTTTATAGGTGATTTTTGACGGTGAACCATAGAGGAGGCTATTGCAGTAGTCCAGACGGGAGGTGATGAAGGCGTGGATGAGGGTTTCTGCAGCCGTGGAGGAGAGGGATGGACGGAGACGGGCAATGTTTTTCAGGTGAAAGAAGGCCGACTTTGTGATCTGTTTAGTGTATTTGTCGAAGGAGAGGGTTTGGTCAAAGATGCCGCCAAGACTCCGGATGTGAGGGGAGGTGGATACTCGTGTGGAAAAAACACTTTTTGCACCTGTGAGTGTTGAAAAACCACTTTTCGCACTTGTGTTGGTGCAGGAAACCACTTTTGCACTTGTATTGTGGAAAAAACACTTTTTGCACCTGGGATAGTGTTGAAAAACCACTTTTCGCACTTGTGTTAGTGTTGAAAAACCACTTTTCGCACTTGTGTTAGTGTTGAAAAACCACTTTTCGCACTTGTGTTGGTGCAGGAAACCACTTTTGCACTTGTATTAGTGTGGAAAAAACACTTTTTGCACTTGTGATAGTGTTGAAAAAACACTTTTCGTACTTGTGTTCGTGCAGCAAACCACTTTTGCACTTGTATTAGTGTGGAAAAAACACTTCGCACTTGTGATAGTGTTGAAAAACCACTTTTCGCACTTGTGTTCGTGTTGAAAAACCACTTTTTGCACTTGTGTTGGTGCAGGAAACCACTTTTGCACTTGTATTAGTGTGGAAAAAACACTTTTTGCACTTGTGATAGTGTTGAAAAACAACTTTTCGCACTTGTGTTGGTGCAGGAAACCACCTTTGCACATGTATTGTGTGGAAAAACCACTTTTCGCACTTGTGTTGGTGTTGAAAAACCACTTTTCGCACTTGTGTTGGTGCAGGAAACCACTTTTGCACTTGTATTAGTGTGGAAAAAACACTTTTTGCACTTGTGATAGTGTTGAAAAACCACTTTTTGCACTTGTGTTAGTGTTGAAAAACCACTTTTCGCAATTGTGTTGGTGCAGGAAACCACTTTTGCACTTGTATTAGTGTGGAAAAACCACTTTTCGCACTTGTGTTAGTGTTGAAAAACCACTTTTCGCACTTGTGTTAGTTTTGAAAAACCACTTTTCGCACTTGTGTTAGTGTTGAAAAATCACTTTTCGCACTTGTTGGTGCAGGAAACCCCTTTTGCACTTGTATTAGTGTGGAAAAAACACTTTTCGCACCTGTGTTAGTGTTGAAAAACCACTTTTCGCACTTGTGTTGGTGCAGGAAACCACTTTTGCACTTGTATTAGTGTGGAAAAAACACTTTTTGCACTTGTGATAGTGTTGAAAAACCACTTTTCGCACTTGTGTTAGTGTTGAAAAACCACTTTTCGCACTTGTGTTGGTGCAGGAAACAACTTTTGCACTTTAGACGGGTCAATATACTGCCTGACCCCAAAAAAATTGCAAATTTTTGTTTTATGCTTATTTCTAGTAGTTTATGAAGTGGAAGACAACATATTAAAAGTTGGACAATTTTGACGCATGGGAAAGTCCCTCAGTGACGTCAGAAAACAAGATGGCTGCCGGCAGATAAAACGTAAAAAAATCGACTGATAATCATCAGACCACTAACAATTTAAAGTAAATTTTGCACTAATATTTGTATTATGATCGTTGCTGGTAGTTTATCCAGTGCTAATCCTGAGACCATTCGCAATTTAAAGTAAATATTTGCACAAATATATGTTCTTTGATTGTTTCTGCCAGTCTATGACATGGAAAGCCACATATAAAAAATTGGACAATTTTGACACATGTGGAAGTACCATATGCCTTCTAGTCTTAGATTCCAGTTTCATCGTCCTCCTCCTCCTCCTCTATGTCTGGTTCAACACTCATATTGTCACAGTTGCTGTCCTGGCAATGTCCACATGCACTGGTGCACTCTAATCCATGCTTCCTACATGAACACCTTAGTGTTTTGCACCCCCCTGAACAGTTGCAGTGAATCATCTGAAGTAGTATGTCTGGAGCAGGGCTTTTGTCTGTCATCACTGGAACAAGTTTTCCTCCTTCTACCTTCCATCCCCACTCCGTTGGCTCCATTCCACAACAAAGGCCCATCCATTCCATTACCTGGTAATAGGTCCGCAGAGAATGAAACTTGCAGGCAGCGGATGTGGGTGGCAGTCTTTCAGGAGTGACAAATGCCTTAGCCCTTGCAACCTTTTTGCAGAGAATGTTGTATCTGATCGATGCCAATGAGTCGTTCTGATTTGCTTTAAACAATGCCACCATTGCTCTGCAGCCTGCAGTTTCAATAACATCCTGACTCTGCTGTGGTTTACAGAACACCTTTGAGCTGTCTATCAGTTCCTTTTCTTTCTTGATGATTCTTTGAAACCCTGACTTCTTTCCAATCGCAAAGACACGAGACGTTGCGTCACAGCCAGTTAATGCATGAAGGAACAATATATCTCTGCAGGCTGCATTTCCAAGTATCTGCTGAAGGACTTTGATATTGTAGACATTTGATTTTGCCTTGTCAGAACGGAAATAGAGTTCAATGCAGTTTGTCTCCACCATATAGAAGAGCAGGAGGAGAAGGAGATCTGTATCTTCTCCAATGAGGGTTGTAGATCTGGAAGCCGCATTTGCGACGGCCGCTTTTGCAATCTCAACATCAGCATCTCCCTCTGCTTGGATCACCTCACAGCCTTCCTTGTGCAACACCTCTATAATCAACAGTATCATTGCCTGCTTGTTTGACTCATTCGACAGAAAGTCCTCCTTTTTCCCAACAAATTTTGTTGACTCCGTAATGTTAACCTTGGTGGCATTCTTGTTTCTATTCCGACGTTGATGAGAACAGTCCTTTGTGCTTGGCCCAGCCTCATAACCATCAAACACAACAGTAGCTTTGCCATAGCGTCGTACTGTAAATGAGGCATATTCATCTGCAATGGAACTGTAGGTGAATCCCTCTGTCCACTTTAAGCGGTGAATAAGTGATCCCCCGTCAAGAACATAGTGATCTGTTCCTGGAACTGTCTGGTTGACAGCATTGTCAGATTTGGTTGTAGCATAATTCCTTATTGCCTCCGCCAACTGTGGTTTATCTGGCTGGCGCAGGATGTTTTTTGCCTCAAAAAGAGACATTGGGTATGGGCAGAGTTCATATTTCATCACTTCACCTATCTGGAGATCTCCCGTCTGTGACACCACTAAGAACCTCTGGAATAGTAACGCTGGATCTATTGTGCGGTCCTCAGCAACTTTGACTGCCCTGCTGAATGCAAGTGTCTTGGCTTTAGAACTCCTTTTGTGTGAATAGGAGTAAGCTGGGTGATCATCCATCTTCTTGACAATGTCACTACCTACTTTGAATAGGTCATGAACATTGACATCCTCATTTGCAGTAACCCCTGTGATGATATTGCGCAATGACTTGTCATCAGAAAATGGTGTGAAGCTGTCCAGTTTTTCGGCAACTTTGCCACGATCAGTTTCATCTCGACTCACCCTGGATGTTGTCAACTCCTTATGTTGTTCACTTGTTGAGTAGCTACTCGAGGTCAGTTCTTGCATAGCAAGGTTGTAGGAGGACGATATGGTTGAAGACAGAGTCCAAACTGCTCTCTGGTGCTCTGACATCCCACTTCCTCGAGTCAGCCCCCCTTGGCTTTTCAGTGAGCGCATTAATGTCTGTTCTATCACAAGATCAGAGCCTAGGCCAGCCCAGTATTGGTCACTGCGCCGGATTACATGATAACCAGATTGGAACTTCTGATGAACCTCAGGGTTGTCATCCTCTAACGCAAGCATCTTCTCGAGATAGAGTCGAGCTGACTTCAGGTAATTGGGATGGCCAGCAGCTGCAAATATCGGCAAGCAAGCTGATATGGCTTGGAGATGCATCTCCCAGGACCCCGTCCGATCAGCTGCCACAAGTGCCCTTGCAATTCCCAACATACGCTGGTAGTTGATCCAAAGTGCACTGGTTTTCGAGTCCTTTGCAAGTTTATTCCTTTCCTGATTCAATCTATTGTCAATGAAATGAATGCACTCTGATTGCAACACAGACTCTATAGTGTCACTTTCGACAGTCTCCAGGGAAATGTACAGTCGCTCCAGTTCTGCCACTTGTTCTTGAAACCCAGGGTCAACTTCCACAATCTTGCCAACAACCTGACGTGTAAGACACTGATCCACAAGTAAATGGCCACGAAAAGCACGTTGCACCGCCTTCCCACTCAGCATGTGCACAACAGCATTTTGACCATACACTGTTTCCAGGATCTCTTTCAGTCCACTTCCATCCATCAAACTTCCAATGGCACCCAACAAATTCATTAATGTGTGGAAGCTCCCAAGCAGTAGCACTGCATTATGGATTGGGTTATCAGCAGGAAGAGCATTCACTATCTCAGAGGCCTTCCAAAACAGCGGTTGGTCAAATGTGATGATTGCTGGCATGTTGTGTTTTGATGCAAGTTTGCTCAGGTAATCAAGAGTTGACAAGATGCAGGTTTTGTCACCTGGGTTCATATCAATCATTGGGAGAAACTGTATTGAGGCTTTCCCTGGGTGATCACACTCCTCATGCAGAAAGTGCATCATGCCTTGCCAATTTGGTGCACTCTTTTCGAAGCAAAATGACATCTCCCATAATATGTCAATTGGGCGATCACAAATTGATAACAAAGGGAGGGGCTGAAATTTGAGGTTGCGGTTGACGTGCTCTGCATAGCGGTAATCTATTATATTGATCTTCGTCAGTTCGACGAGCTTCCTGTCAGACATTTTCTTTCTAGATATGATGTGGCTAGATTGACGCCCTGGTGTAATAGCTGCTATCATGCCCATCCCATGAAAGGTACCCTTTCCATCCAACGTTATGATGTTGTGGTCCACATTGTCTCCAGCAAATAACAAGGATGTATCAAGAATGTCGGTGTCACCTCCAAACACATCCGGAGCAAGAGAAGAGGCTGCATTTACTTCAAACCGTTGCACTTCGGAGTAAGATGAGGAAAAGCCAAAGGTTGATAGACTATCTATCAAGAAACGAGACCTATACAAGTGATGCATTTGCACTGCAAGACCAAGCTGCAATGGTGCAATTACAGCCCTTGGACGCACTGCTTGGATGACTGCTTGTCCAAAACCAGCAACCTCCCTAGATGTATCTTTCCCGACCAAAAGATGCTGCAGCAAGAATCGCAGGCTAGTTGGGACATACCCCAATGCAGCAGTAAGGCTTAGGTCTGCAGTAGTTGGGTATGTATCCCCATGTGGTGCAACTGTTGTTTTTATGTCACTTTTTATTAGTTTTGCAGCAGTCTGAAGAATTGCACGTTTTTGTGCTTCTTCATCATCTTCTCGTGGTGCATTGTAGTGGTCACGGAGGATCTGGGACATTTTTTCTCTGAATGTCACAATGTCTTTTAAGCCTCTACCCTCTGCCATGAATATAGATTCACCATATCGTTTTTTAAGCTGTTCCTTCATGTATTGGTTCCCATATGCATTGGATTCACTATCGCCCAGGTATTGTTCCATTCTAGCCACGAGGTCTGTAATTGTTAACTGTTCCTCATCATTGTCTTCAAGAAAAGAGCACACCTTATCGAAAGCCTCATTCTGGTCACTGTCCTTAGGCCTTCCCATTTTTCGTCTCTTGTTTGACTCAGTCGGCTTGAACCGTTGTGGAATGTCTCGCATTGTGCGGAAATTAATGTTGCAGGACTTGTGGTACACACAGTCAGCTGCATGGAGATCACCCTCAAAATATTCAATGCGGCCTTGAACAGCAAGGGCCCATTCATCGCTCCTTGTTTTGCAATGAACTGATATAGTTTTAACAAATGCGTCAGTCTTCACGTAGCCAAAACTGGCTGTTTCTGCATGGCCTCGCTTTGGGCCCTCTTCCTTAACTTCAGTGCCGCAGAAAAGGCAATGTGTTTTACTGTCATATGGTCCCAGGGAAATGCGAGCACTCCTCTTGACTGATGGACCTGATTCCGCATGATCCTTCTTGGTTAAAGCAATGTCCTTTTTGTTTATGTGATTCACTCGGCATGATTTGTGAACACTGGTACCAGCTAGAATTCTGATGTCAACACCCCTTTCGGCACTTGCACGGTTGATGCCTTCTGCTCCTTTCTCACGAACTGATACTGTTTCCTCACAGTCCAATCCCCTTTGGCATAAAGGGCAGGTCTCTTTACCATATAAAGAGTTCATTTTCTATCTCTGAAAATACAAAAATGAGATCTTTTAGAAGCATGCAGTCAATTTACATTGGCCATATACATTGAATGCCATCAGAGCATTCTCCGCCCCTGAAACTGAGATATTTATGTAAGATATATATTAGGAAGAAACATACTATGGAATAATCTGCATAGTGGTCATCCCATTGCTTTCTGCATCTGAAATGAATTATATACAAGGGCTCTGTTGCTTAGTCACAAGGTGCACCAGGAAAATATATGTATAGTCCAGAAGAAAAACATACTGATAGAACCCCCCCCCCCCCTTCCCCCCAATCAACTGGTCCCATTCCTATTAAATAAATATGCATCCCCACAACTCTAGAACCTGGAAAATAAATACCATCATACACTACAGTTGTAGGAGTACAAAATACATGTAGAATATATGGGGCAATTGTATGCATAGGCCTACCTGTCTTTTTGCTACTGCCTTGGCCTTGGTTGTATTGTACTGTATCTCCTTGGTTGTATTGTAT
>NW_027618862.1:0-59029 GCF_964187855.1 Myxine glutinosa | reverse complement strand
AAAACCACTTTTCGCACTTGTGTTAGTGTTGAAAAACTACTTTTCGCACTTGTGTTGGTGCAGGAAACCACTTTTGCACTTGTATTAGTATGGAAAAAACACTTTTTGCACTTGTGATAGTGTTGAAAAACCACTTTTCGCACTTGTGTTAGTGTTGAAAAACCACTTTTCGCACTTGTGTTAGTGTTGAAAAACCACTTTTCGCACTTGTGTTAGTGTTGAAAAACCACTTTTCGCACTTGTGATGGTGCAGGAAACCACTTTTGCTCTTGTATTAGTGTGGAAAAAACACTTTTCGCACTTGTGTTAGTGTTGAAAAACCACTTTTCGCACTTGTGTTGGTGCAGGAAACCACTTTTCGCACTTGTGTTAGTGTGGAAAAAACACTTTTTGCACTTGTGATAGTGTTGAAAAACCACTTTTCGCACTTGTGTTCGTGTTGAAAAACCACTTTTCGCACTTGTGATGGTGCAGGAAACCACTTTTGCACTTGTATTAGTGTGGAAAAAACACTTTTCGCACTTGTGTTAGTGTTGAAAAACCACTTTTCGCACTTGTGTTAGTGTTGAAAAACCACTTTTCGCACTTGTGTTGGTGCAGGAAACCACTTTTGCACTTGTATTAGTGTGGAAAAAACACTTTTCGCACTTGTGATAGTGTTGAAAAACCACTTTTAGCACTTGTGTTAGTGTTGAAAAACCACTTTTCGCACTTGTGTTGGTGCAGGAAACCACTTTTGCACTTGTATTAATGTGGAAAAACCACTTTTCGCACTTGTGTTAGTGTTGAAAGACCACTTTTCGCACTTGTGTTAGTGTTGAAAAACCACTTTTCGCACTTGTGTTGGTGCAGGAAACCACTTTTGCACTTGTATTAGTGTGGAAAAAACACTTTTTGCACTTGTGATAGTGTTGAAAAACCACTTTTCGCACTTGTGTTGGTGCAGGAAACCACTTTTGCACTTGTATTAGTGTGGAAAAAACACTTTTTGCACTTGTGATAGTGTTGAAAAACCACTTTTCGCACTTGTGTTGGTGCAGGAAACCACTTTTGCACATGTATTAGTGTGGAAAAAACACTTTTCGCACTTGTGATAGTGTTGAAAAACCACTTTTAGCACTTGTGTTAGTGTTGAAAAACCACTTTTCGCACTTGTGTTGGTGCAGGAAACCACTTTTGCACTTGTATTAGTGTGGAAAAACCACTTTTCGCACTTGTGTTAGTGTTGAAAGACCACTTTTCGCACTTGTGTTAGTGTTGAAAAACCACTTTTCGCACTTGTGTTGGTGCAGGAAACCACTTTTCGCACTTGTGTTGGTGCAGGAAACCACTTTTGCACTTGTGTTAGTGTTGAAAAACCACTTTTCACACTTGTGTTGGTGCAGGAAACCACTTTTGCACTTGTATTAGTGTGGAAAAAACACTTTTTGCACTTGTGATAGTGTTGAAAAAAAACTTTTCGCACTTGTGTTAGTGTTGAAAAACCACTTTTCGCACTTGTGTTGGTGCAGGAAACCACTTTTGCACTTGTATTAGTGTGGAAAAAACACTTTTTGCACTTGTGATAGTGTTGAAAAACCACTTTTCGCACTTGTGTTAGTGTTGAAAAACCACTTTTCGCACTTGTGTTAGTGTTGAAAAACCACTTTTCGCACTTGTGTTGGTGCAGGAAACCACTTTTGCACTTGTATTAGTGTGGAAAAAACACTTTTTGCACTTGTGATAGTGTTGAAAAACCACTTTTCGCACTTGTGTTAGTGTTGAAAAACCACTTTTCGCACTTGTGATGGTGCAGGAAACCACTTTTGCACTTGTATTAGTGTGGAAAAAACCCTTTTCGCACTTGTGTTAGTGTTGAAAAACCACTTTTCGCACTTGTGTTAGTGTTGAAAAACCACTTTTCGCACTTGTGTTGGTGCAGTAAACCACTTTTGCACTTGTGTTGGTGCAGGAAACCACTCTTGCACTTGCATTAGTGTGGAAAAAACACTTTTTACACTTGTGTTAGTGTTGAAAAACCACTTTTCGCACTTGTGTTAGTGTTGAAAAACCACTTTTCGCACTTGTGTTGGTGCAGGAAACCACTTTTGCACTTGTATTAGTATGGAAAAAACACTTTTTGCACTTGTGATAGTGTTGAAAAACCACTTTTCGCACTTGTGTTAGTGTTGAAAAACCACTTTTCGCACTTGTGTTAGTGTTGAAAACCCACTTTTCGCACTTGTGTTAGTGTTGAAAAACCACTTTTCGCACTTGTGATGGTGCAGGAAACCACTTTTGCACTTGTATTAGTGTGGAAAAAACACTTTTCGCACTTGTGTTAGTGTTGAAAAACCACTTTTCGCACTTGTGTTGGTGCAGGAAACCACTTTTCGCACTTGTGTTAGTGTGGAAAAAACACTTTTTGCACTTGTGATAGTGTTGAAAAACCACTTTTCGCACTTGTGTTAGTGTTGAAAAACCACTTTTTGCACTTGTGATGGTGCAGGAAACCACTTTTGCACTTGTATTAGTGTGGAAAACACACTTTTCGCACTTGTGTTAGTGTTGAAAAACCACTTTTCGCACTTGTGTTAGTGTTGAAAAACCACTTTTCGCACTTGTGTTGGTGCAGGAAACCACTTTTGCACTTGTATGAGTGTGGAAAAAACACTTTTTTCACTTGTGATAGTGTTGAAAAACCACTTTTAGCACTTGTGTTAGTGTTGAAAAACCACTTTTCGCACTTGTGTTGGTGCAGGAAACCACTTTTGCACTTGTATTAGTGTGGAAAAACCACTTTTCGCACTTGTGTTAGTGTTGAAAGACCACTTTTTGCACTTGTGTTAGTGTTGAAAAACCACTTTTCGCACTTGTGTTGGTGCAGGAAACCACTTTTGCACTTGTATTAGTGTGGAAAAAACACTTTTTGCACTTGTGATAGTGTTGAAAAACCACTTTTCGCACTTGTGTTGGTGCAGGAAACCACTTTTGCACTTGTATTAGTGTGGAAAAAACACTTTTTGCACTTGTGATAGGGTTGAAAAACCACTTTTCGCACTTGTGTTAGTGTTGAAAAACCACTTTTCGCACTTGTGTTAGTGTTGAAAAACCACTTTTCACACTTGTGTTGGTGCAGGAAACCACTTTTCGCACTTGTGTTAGTGTTGAAAAACCACTTTTCACACTTGTGTTGGTGCAGGAAACCACTTTTGCACTTGTATTAGTGTGGAAAAAACACTTTTTGCACTTGTGTTAGTGTTGAAAAACCACTTTTCGCACTTGTGTTAGTGTTGAAAAACCACTTTTCGCACTTGTGTTGGTGCAGGAAACTACTTTTGCACTTGTATTAGTGTGGAAAAAACACTTTTCGCACTTGTGTTAGTGTTAAAAAACCACTTTTCGCACTTGTGTTAGTGTTGAAAAACCACATTTCGCACTTGTGTTGGTGCAGGAAACCACTTTTGCACTTGTATTAGTGTGGAAAAACCACTTTTCGCACTTGTGTTAGTGTTGAAAAACCACTTTTCGCACTTGTGTTAGTGTTGAAAAACCACTTTTCGCACTTGTGTTGGTGCAGGAAACCACTTTTGCACTTGTATTAGTGTGGAAAAAACACTTTTTGCACTTGTGATAGTGTTGAAAAACCACTTTTCGCACTTGTGTTAGTGTTGAAAAACCACTTTTCGCACTTGTGTTAGTGTTGAAAAACCACTTTTCACACTTGTGTTGGTGCAGGAAACCACTTTTGCACTTGTATTAGTGTGGAAAAAACACTTTTTGCACTTGTGATAGTGTTGAAAAAACACTTTTCGCACTTGTGTTAGTGTTGAAAAACCACTTTTTGCACTTGTGTTGGTGCAGGAAACCACTTTTGCACTTGTATTAGTGTGGAAAAAACACTTTTTGCACTTGTGATAGTGTTGAAAAACCACTTTTCGCACTTGTGTTAGTGTTGAAAAACCACTTTTCGCACTTGTGTTAGTGTTGAAAAACCACTTTTCGCACTTGTGTTGGTGCAGGAAACCACTTTTGCACTTGTATTAGTGTGGAAAAAACACTTTTTGCACTTGTGATAGTGTTGAAAAACCACTTTTCGCACTTGTGTTAGTGTTGAAAAACCACTTTTCGCACTTGTGATGGTGCAGGAAACCACTTTTGCACTTGTATTAGTGTGGGAAAAACCCTTTTCGCACTTGTGTTAGTGTTGAAAAACCACTTTTTGCACTTGTGTTGGTGCAGGAAACCACTTTTGCACTTGTATTAGTGTGGAAAAAACACTTTTTGCACTTGTGATAGTGTTGAAAAACCACTTTTCGCACTTGTGTTAGTGTTGAAAAACCACTTTTCGCACTTGTGTTAGTGTTGAAAAACCACTTTTCGCACTTGTGTTGGTGCAGGAAACCACTTTTGCACTTGTATTAGTGTGGAAAAAACACTTTTTGCACTTGTGATAGTGTTGAAAAACCACTTTTCGCACTTGTGTTAGTGTTGAAAAACCACTTTTCGCACTTGTGTTAGTGTTGAAAAACCACTTTTCGCACTTGTGTTAGTGTTGAAAAACCACTTTTCGCACTTGTGATGGTGCAGGAAACCACTTTTGCTCTTGTATTAGTGTGGAAAAAACACTTTTCGCACTTGTGTTAGTGTTGAAAAACCACTTTTCGCACTTGTGTTGGTGCAGGAAACCACTTTTCGCACTTGTGTTAGTGTGGAAAAAACACTTTTTGCACTTGTGATAGTGTTGAAAAACCACTTTTCGCACTTGTGTTCGTGTTGAAAAACCACTTTTCGCACTTGTGATGGTGCAGGAAACCACTTTTGCACTTGTATTAGTGTGGAAAAAACACTTTTCGCACTTGTGTTAGTGTTGAAAAACCACTTTTCGCACTTGTGTTAGTGTTGAAAAACCACTTTTCGCACTTGTGTTGGTGCAGGAAACCACTTTTGCACTTGTATTAGTGTGGAAAAAACACTTTTCGCACTTGTGATAGTGTTGAAAAACCACTTTTAGCACTTGTGTTAGTGTTGAAAAACCACTTTTCGCACTTGTGTTGGTGCAGGAAACCACTTTTGCACTTGTATTAATGTGGAAAAACCACTTTTCGCACTTGTGTTAGTGTTGAAAGACCACTTTTCGCACTTGTGTTAGTGTTGAAAAACCACTTTTCGCACTTGTGTTGGTGCAGGAAACCACTTTTGCACTTGTATTAGTGTGGAAAAAACACTTTTTGCACTTGTGATAGTGTTGAAAAACCACTTTTCGCACTTGTGTTGGTGCAGGAAACCACTTTTGCACTTGTATTAGTGTGGAAAAAACACTTTTTGCACTTGTGATAGTGTTGAAAAACCACTTTTCGCACTTGTGTTGGTGCAGGAAACCACTTTTGCACATGTATTAGTGTGGAAAAAACACTTTTCGCACTTGTGATAGTGTTGAAAAACCACTTTTAGCACTTGTGTTAGTGTTGAAAAACCACTTTTCGCACTTGTGTTGGTGCAGGAAACCACTTTTGCACTTGTATTAGTGTGGAAAAACCACTTTTCGCACTTGTGTTAGTGTTGAAAGACCACTTTTCGCACTTGTGTTAGTGTTGAAAAACCACTTTTCGCACTTGTGTTGGTGCAGGAAACCACTTTTCGCACTTGTGTTGGTGCAGGAAACCACTTTTGCACTTGTGTTAGTGTTGAAAAACCACTTTTCACACTTGTGTTGGTGCAGGAAACCACTTTTGCACTTGTATTAGTGTGGAAAAAACACTTTTTGCACTTGTGATAGTGTTGAAAAAAAACTTTTCGCACTTGTGTTAGTGTTGAAAAACCACTTTTCGCACTTGTGTTGGTGCAGGAAACCACTTTTGCACTTGTATTAGTGTGGAAAAAACACTTTTTGCACTTGTGATAGTGTTGAAAAACCACTTTTCGCACTTGTGTTAGTGTTGAAAAACCACTTTTCGCACTTGTGTTAGTGTTGAAAAACCACTTTTCGCACTTGTGTTGGTGCAGGAAACCACTTTTGCACTTGTATTAGTGTGGAAAAAACACTTTTTGCACTTGTGATAGTGTTGAAAAACCACTTTTCGCACTTGTGTTAGTGTTGAAAAACCACTTTTCGCACTTGTGATGGTGCAGGAAACCACTTTTGCACTTGTATTAGTGTGGAAAAAACCCTTTTCGCACTTGTGTTAGTGTTGAAAAACCACTTTTCGCACTTGTGTTAGTGTTGAAAAACCACTTTTCGCACTTGTGTTGGTGCAGTAAACCACTTTTGCACTTGTGTTGGTGCAGGAAACCACTCTTGCACTTGCATTAGTGTGGAAAAAACACTTTTTACACTTGTGTTAGTGTTGAAAAACCACTTTTCGCACTTGTGTTAGTGTTGAAAAACCACTTTTCGCACTTGTGTTGGTGCAGGAAACCACTTTTGCACTTGTATTAGTATGGAAAAAACACTTTTTGCACTTGTGATAGTGTTGAAAAACCACTTTTCGCACTTGTGTTAGTGTTGAAAAACCACTTTTCGCACTTGTGTTAGTGTTGAAAACCCACTTTTCGCACTTGTGTTAGTGTTGAAAAACCACTTTTCGCACTTGTGATGGTGCAGGAAACCACTTTTGCACTTGTATTAGTGTGGAAAAAACACTTTTCGCACTTGTGTTAGTGTTGAAAAACCACTTTTCGCACTTGTGTTGGTGCAGGAAACCACTTTTCGCACTTGTGTTAGTGTGGAAAAAACACTTTTTGCACTTGTGATAGTGTTGAAAAACCACTTTTCGCACTTGTGTTAGTGTTGAAAAACCACTTTTTGCACTTGTGATGGTGCAGGAAACCACTTTTGCACTTGTATTAGTGTGGAAAACACACTTTTCGCACTTGTGTTAGTGTTGAAAAACCACTTTTCGCACTTGTGTTAGTGTTGAAAAACCACTTTTCGCACTTGTGTTGGTGCAGGAAACCACTTTTGCACTTGTATGAGTGTGGAAAAAACACTTTTTTCACTTGTGATAGTGTTGAAAAACCACTTTTAGCACTTGTGTTAGTGTTGAAAAACCACTTTTCGCACTTGTGTTGGTGCAGGAAACCACTTTTGCACTTGTATTAGTGTGGAAAAACCACTTTTCGCACTTGTGTTAGTGTTGAAAGACCACTTTTTGCACTTGTGTTAGTGTTGAAAAACCACTTTTCGCACTTGTGTTGGTGCAGGAAACCACTTTTGCACTTGTATTAGTGTGGAAAAAACACTTTTTGCACTTGTGATAGTGTTGAAAAACCACTTTTCGCACTTGTGTTGGTGCAGGAAACCACTTTTGCACTTGTATTAGTGTGGAAAAAACACTTTTTGCACTTGTGATAGGGTTGAAAAACCACTTTTCGCACTTGTGTTAGTGTTGAAAAACCACTTTTCGCACTTGTGTTAGTGTTGAAAAACCACTTTTCACACTTGTGTTGGTGCAGGAAACCACTTTTCGCACTTGTGTTAGTGTTGAAAAACCACTTTTCACACTTGTGTTGGTGCAGGAAACCACTTTTGCACTTGTATTAGTGTGGAAAAAACACTTTTTGCACTTGTGTTAGTGTTGAAAAACCACTTTTCGCACTTGTGTTAGTGTTGAAAAACCACTTTTCGCACTTGTGTTGGTGCAGGAAACTACTTTTGCACTTGTATTAGTGTGGAAAAAACACTTTTCGCACTTGTGTTAGTGTTAAAAAACCACTTTTCGCACTTGTGTTAGTGTTGAAAAACCACATTTCGCACTTGTGTTGGTGCAGGAAACCACTTTTGCACTTGTATTAGTGTGGAAAAACCACTTTTCGCACTTGTGTTAGTGTTGAAAAACCACTTTTCGCACTTGTGTTAGTGTTGAAAAACCACTTTTCGCACTTGTGTTGGTGCAGGAAACCACTTTTGCACTTGTATTAGTGTGGAAAAAACACTTTTTGCACTTGTGATAGTGTTGAAAAACCACTTTTCGCACTTGTGTTAGTGTTGAAAAACCACTTTTCGCACTTGTGTTAGTGTTGAAAAACCACTTTTCACACTTGTGTTGGTGCAGGAAACCACTTTTGCACTTGTATTAGTGTGGAAAAAACACTTTTTGCACTTGTGATAGTGTTGAAAAAACACTTTTCGCACTTGTGTTAGTGTTGAAAAACCACTTTTTGCACTTGTGTTGGTGCAGGAAACCACTTTTGCACTTGTATTAGTGTGGAAAAAACACTTTTTGCACTTGTGATAGTGTTGAAAAACCACTTTTCGCACTTGTGTTAGTGTTGAAAAACCACTTTTCGCACTTGTGTTAGTGTTGAAAAACCACTTTTCGCACTTGTGTTGGTGCAGGAAACCACTTTTGCACTTGTATTAGTGTGGAAAAAACACTTTTTGCACTTGTGATAGTGTTGAAAAACCACTTTTCGCACTTGTGTTAGTGTTGAAAAACCACTTTTCGCACTTGTGATGGTGCAGGAAACCACTTTTGCACTTGTATTAGTGTGGGAAAAACCCTTTTCGCACTTGTGTTAGTGTTGAAAAACCACTTTTTGCACTTGTGTTGGTGCAGGAAACCACTTTTGCACTTGTATTAGTGTGGAAAAAACACTTTTTGCACTTGTGATAGTGTTGAAAAACCACTTTTCGCACTTGTGTTAGTGTTGAAAAACCACTTTTCGCACTTGTGTTAGTGTTGAAAAACCACTTTTCGCACTTGTGTTGGTGCAGGAAACCACTTTTGCACTTGTATTAGTGTGGAAAAAACACTTTTTGCACTTGTGATAGTGTTGAAAAACCACTTTTCGCACTTGTGTTAGTGTTGAAAAACCACTTTTCGCACTTGTGATGGTGCAGGAAACCACTTTTGCACTTGTATTAGTGTGGGAAAAACCCTTTTCGCACTTGTGTTAGTGTTGAAAAACCACTTTTCGCACTTGTGTTAGTGTTGAAAAACCACTTTTCGCACTTGTGTTGGTGCAGTAAACCACTTTTGCACTTGTATTAGTGTGGAAAAAACACTTTTTACACTTGTGTTAGTGTTGAAAAACCACTTTTCGCACTTGTGTTAGTGTTGAAAAACTACTTTTCGCACTTGTGTTAGTGTTGAAAAACCACTTTTCGCACTTGTGTTGGTGCAGGAAACCACTTTTGCACTTGTATTAGTGTGGAAAAAACACTTTTTGCACTTGTGATAGTGTTGAAAAACCACTTTTCGCACTTGTGTTAGTGTTGAAAAACCACTTTTCGCACTTGTGTTGGTGCAGGAAACCACTTTTGCACTTGTATTAGTGTGGAAAAAACACTTTTCACACTTGTGTTAGTGTTGAAAAACCACTTTACGCACTTGTGTTAGTGTTGAAAAACTACTTTTCGCACTTGTGTTGGTGCAGGAAACCACTTTTGCACTTGTATTAGTATGGAAAAAACACTTTTTGCACTTGTGATAGTGTTGAAAAACCACTTTTCGCACTTGTGTTAGTGTTGAAAAACCACTTTTCGCACTTGTGTTAGTGTTGAAAAACCACTTTTCGCACTTGTGTTAGTGTTGAAAAACCACTTTTCGCACTTGTGATGGTGCAGGAAACCACTTTTGCACTTGTATTAGTGTGGAAAAAACACTTTTTGCACTTGTGTTAGTGTTGAAAAACCACTTTTCGCACTTGTGTTAGTGTTGAAAAACCACTTTTCGCACTTGTGTTGGTGCAGGAAACCACTTTTGCACTTGTATGAGTGTGGAAAAAACACTTTTTTCACTTGTGATAGTGTTGAAAAACCACTTTTAGCACTTGTGTTAGTGTTGAAAAACCACTTTTCGCACTTGTGTTGGTGCAGGAAACCACTTTTGCACTTGTATTAGTGTGGAAAAACCACTTTTCGCACTTGTGTTAGTGTTGAAAGACCACTTTTTGCACTTGTGTTAGTGTTGAAAAACCACTTTTCGCACTTGTGTTGGTGCAGGAAACCACTTTTGCACTTGTATTAGTGTGGAAAAAACACTTTTTGCACTTGTGATAGTGTTGAAAAACCACTTTTCGCACTTGTGTTGGTGCAGGAAACCACTTTTGCACTTGTATTAGTGTGGAAAAAACACTTTTTGCACTTGTGATAGTGTTGAAAAACCACTTTTCGCACTTGTGTTAGTGTTGAAAAACCACTTTTCGCACTTGTGTTAGTGTTGAAAAACCACTTTTCACACTTGTGTTGGTGCAGGAAACCACTTTTCGCACTTGTGTTAGTGTTGAAAAACCACTTTTCACACTTGTGTTGGTGCAGGAAACCACTTTTGCACTTGTATTAGTGTGGAAAAAACACTTTTTGCACTTGTGTTAGTGTTGAAAAACCACTTTTCGCACTTGTGTTAGTGTTGAAAAACCACTTTTCGCACTTGTGTTGGTGCAGGAAACTACTTTTGCACTTGTATTAGTGTGGAAAAAACACTTTTCGCACTTGTGTTAGTGTTAAAAAACCACTTTTCGCACTTGTGTTAGTGTTGAAAAACCACATTTCGCACTTGTGTTGGTGCAGGAAACCACTTTTGCACTTGTATTAGTGTGGAAAAACCACTTTTCGCACTTGTGTTAGTGTTGAAAAACCACTTTTCGCACTTGTGTTAGTGTTGAAAAACCACTTTTCGCACTTGTGTTGGTGCAGGAAACCACTTTTGCACTTGTGTTAGTGTGGAAAAAACACTTTTTGCACTTGTGATAGTGTTGAAAAACCACTTTTCGCACTTGTGTTAGTGTTGAAAAACCACTTTTCGCACTTGTGTTAGTGTTGAAAAACCACTTTTCACACTTGTGTTGGTGCAGGAAACCACTTTTGCACTTGTATTAGTGTGGAAAAAACACTTTTTGCACTTGTGATAGTGTTGAAAAAACACTTTTCGCACTTGTGTTAGTGTTGAAAAACCACTTTTCGCACTTGTGTTGGTGCAGGAAACCACTTTTGCACTTGTATTAGTGTGGAAAAAACACTTTTTGCACTTGTGATAGTGTTGAAAAACCACTTTTCGCACTTGTGTTAGTGTTGAAAAACCACTTTTCGCACTTGTGTTAGTGTTGAAAAACCACTTTTCGCACTTGTGTTGGTGCAGGAAACCACTTTTGCACTTGTATTAGTGTGGAAAAAACACTTTTTGCACTTGTGATAGTGTTGAAAAACCACTTTTCGCACTTGTGTTAGTGTTGAAAAACCACTTTTCGCACTTGTGATTGTGCAGGAAACCACTTTTGCACTTGTATTAGTGTGGGAAAAACCCTTTTCGCACTTGTGTTAGTGTTGAAAAACCACTTTTCGCACTTGTGTTAGTGTTGAAAAACCACTTTTCGCACTTGTGTTGGTGCAGTAAACCACTTTTGCACTTGTATTAGTGTGGAAAAAACACTTTTTGCACTTGTGTTAGTGTTGAAAAACCACTTTTCGCACTTGTGTTAGTGTTGAAAAACTACTTTTCGCACTTGTGTTAGTGTTGAAAAACCACTTTTCGCACTTGTGTTGGTGCAGGAAACCACTTTTGCACTTGTATTAGTGTGGAAAAAACACTTTTTGCACTTGTGATAGTGTTGAAAAACCACTTTTCGCATTTGTGTTAGTGTTGAAAAACCACTTTTCGCACTTGTGTTGGTGCAGGAAACCACTTTTGCACTTGTATTAGTGTGGAAAAAACACTTTTCACACTTGTGTTAGTGTTGAAAAACCACTTTACGCACTTGTGTTAGTGTTGAAAAACTACTTTTCGCACTTGTGTTGGTGCAGGAAACCACTTTTGCACTTGTATTAGTATGGAAAAAACACTTTTTGCACTTGTGATAGTGTTGAAAAACCACTTTTCGCACTTGTGTTAGTGTTGAAAAACCACTTTTCGCACTTGTGTTAGTGTTGAAAAACCACTTTTCGCACTTGTGTTAGTGTTGAAAAACCACTTTTCGCACTTGTGATGGTGCAGGAAACCACTTTTGCACTTGTATTAGTGTGGAAAAAACACTTTTCGCACTTGTGTTAGTGTTGAAAAACCACTTTTCGCACTTGTGTTGGTGCAGGAAACCACTTTTCGCACTTGTGTTAGTGTGGAAAAAACACTTTTTGCACTTGTGATAGTGTTGAAAAACCACTTTTCGCACTTGTGTTAGTGTTGAAAAACCACTTTTCGCACTTGTGATGGTGCAGGAAACCACTTTTGCACTTGTATTAGTGTGGAAAAAACACTTTTCGCACTTGTGTTAGTGTTGAAAAACCACTTTTCGCACTTGTGTTAGTGTTGAAAAACCACTTTTCGCACTTGTGTTGGTGCAGGAAACCACTTTTGCACTTGTATTAGTGTGGAAAAAATACTTTTTGCACTTGTGATAGTGTTGAAAAACCACTTTTAGCACTTGTGTTAGTGTTGAAAAACCACTTTTCGCACTTGTGTTGGTGCAGGAAACCACTTTTGCACTTGTATTAGTGTGGAAAAACCACTTTTCGCACTTGTGTTAGTGTTGAAAGACCACTTTTCGCACTTGTGTTAGTGTTGAAAAACCACTTTTCGCACTTGTGTTGGTGCAGGAAACCACTTTTGCACTTGTATTAGTGTGGAAAAAACACTTTTTGCACTTGTGATAGTGTTGAAAAACCACTTTTCGCACTTGTGTTGGTGCAGGAAACCACTTTTGCACTTGTATTAGTGTGGAAAAAACACTTTTTGCACTTGTGATAGTGTTGAAAAACCACTTTTCGCACTTGTGTTAGTGTTGAAAAACCACTTTTCGCACTTGTGTTAGTGTTGAAATACCACTTTTCACACTTGTGTTGGTGCAGGAAACCACTTTTCGCACTTGTGTTAGTGTTGAAAAACCACTTTTCACACTTGTGTTGGTGCAGGAAACCACTTTTGCACTTGTATTAGTGTGGAAAAAACACTTTTTGCACTTGTGTTAGTGTTGAAAAACCACTTTTCGCACTTGTGTTAGTGTTGAAAAACCACTTTTCGCACTTGTGTTGGTGCAGGAAACCACTTTTGCACTTGTATTAGTATGGAAAAAACACTTTTTGCACTTGTGATAGTGTTGAAAAACCACTTTTCGCACTTGTGTTAGTGTTGAAAAACCACTTTTCGCACTTGTGTTAGTGTTGAAAAACCACTTTTCGCACTTGTGTTAGTGTTGAAAAACCACTTTTCGCACTTGTGATGGTGCAGGAAACCACTTTTGCACTTGTATTAGTGTGGAAAAAACACTTTTCGCACTTGTGTTAGTGTTGAAAAACCACTTTTCGCACTTGTGTTGGTGCAGGAAACCACTTTTCGCACTTGTGTTAGTGTGGAAAAAACACTTTTTGCACTTGTGATAGTGTTGAAAAACCACTTTTCGCACTTGTGTTGGTGTTGAAAAACCACTTTTCGCACTTGTGATGGTGCAGGAAACCACTTTTGCACTTGTATTAGTGTGGAAAAAACACTTTTTGCACTTGTGATAGTGTTGAAAAACCACTTTTCGCACTTGTGTTAGTGTTGAAAAACCACTTTTCGCACTTGTGATGGTGCAGGAAACCACTTTTGCACTTGTATTAGTGTGGAAAAAACACTTTTCGCACTTGTGTTAGTGTTGAAAAACCACTTTTCGCACTTGTGTTAGTGTTGAAAAACCACTTTTCGCACTTGTGTTGGTGCAGGAAACCACTTTTGCACTTGTATTAGTGTGGAAAAAACACTTTTTGCACTTGTGATAGTGTTGAAAAACCACTTTTAGCACTTGTGTTGGTGTTGAAAAACCACTTTTCGCACTTGTGTTGGTGCAGGAAACCACTTTTGCACTTGTATTAGTGTGGAATAACCACTTTTCGCACTTGTTTAAGTGTTGAAAGACCACTTTTCGCACTTGTGTTAGTGTTGAAAAACCACTTTTCGCACTTGTGTTGGTGCAGGAAACCACTTTTGCACTTGTATTAGTGTGGAAAAAACACTTTTTGCACTTGTGATAGTGTTGAAAAACCACTTTTCGCACTTGTGTTAGTGTTGAAAAACCACTTTTCGCACTTGTGTTAGTGTTGAAAAACCACTTTTCGCACTTGTGTTGGTGCAGGAAACCACTTTTGCACTTGTATTAGTGTGGAAAAAACACTTTTCGCACTTGTGTTAGTGTTGAAAAACCACTTTTCACACTTGTGTTGGTGCAGGAAACCACTTTTGCACTTGTATTAGTGTGGAAAAAACACTTTTTGCACTTGTGTTAGTGTTGAAAAACCACTTTTCGCACTTGTGTTAGTGTTGAAAAACCACTTTTCGCACTTGTGTTGGTGCAGGAAACTACTTTTGCACTTGTATTAGTGTGGAAAAAACACTTTTCGCACTTGTGTTAGTGTTAAAAAACCACTTTTCGCACTTGTGTTAGTGTTGAAAAACCACTTTTTGCACTTGTGTTCTTGCAGGAAACCACTTTTGCACTTGTATTAGTGTGAAAATCCACTTTTAGCACTTGTGTTAGTGTTGAAAAACCACTTTTCGCACTTGTGTTGGTGCAGGAAACCACTTTTGCACTTGTATTAGTGTGGAAAAACCACTTTTCGCACTTGTGTTAGTGTTGAAAGACCACTTTTCGCACTTGTGTTAGTGTTGAAAAACCACTTTTCGCACTTGTGTTGGTGCAGGAAACCACTTTTGCACTTGTATTAGTGTGGAAAAAACACTTTTTGCACTTGTGATAGTGTTGAAAAACCACTTTTCGCACTTGTGTTGGTGCAGGAAACCACTTTTGCACTTGTATTAGTGTGGAAAAAACACTTTTTGCACTTGTGATAGTGTTGAAAAACCACTTTTCGCACTTGTGTTGGTGCAGGAAACCACTTTTGCACTTGTATTAGTGTGGAAAAAACACTTTTCGCACTTGTGATAGTGTTGAAAAACCACTTTTAGCACTTGTGTTAGTGTTGAAAAACCACTTTTCGCACTTGTGTTGGTGCAGGAAACCACTTTTGCACTTGTATTAGTGTGGAAAAACCACTTTTCGCACTTGTGTTAGTGTTGAAAGACCACTTTTCGCACTTGTGTTAGTGTTGAAAAACCACTTTTCGCACTTGTGTTGGTGCAGGAAACCACTTTTCGCACTTGTGTTGGTGCAGGAAACCACTTTTGCACTTGTGTTAGTGTTGAAAAACCACTTTTCACACTTGTGTTGGTGCAGGAAACCACTTTTGCACTTGTATTAGTGTGGAAAAAACACTTTTTGCACTTGTGATAGTGTTGAAAAACCACTTTTCGCACTTGTGTTAGTGTTTAAAAACCACTTTTCGCACTTGTGATGGTGCAGGAAACCACTTTTGCACTTGTATTAGTGTGGAAAAAACCCTTTTCGCACTTGTGTTAGTGTTGAAAAACCACTTTTCGCACTTGTGTTAGTGTTGAAAAACCACTTTTCGCACTTGTGTTGGTGCAGTAAACCACTTTTGCACTTGTATTAGTGTGGAAAAAACACTTTTTGCGCTTGTGTTAGTGTTGAAAAACCACTTTTCGCACTTGTGTTAGTGTTGAAAAACTACTTTTCGCACTTGTGTTAGTGTTGAAAAACCACTTTTCGCACTTGTGTTGGTGCAGGAAACCACTTTTGCACTTGTATTAGTGTGGAAAAAACACTTTTTGCACTTGTGATAGTGTTGAAAAACCACTTTTCGCACTTGTGTTAGTGTTGAAAAACCACTTTTCGCACTTGTGTTGGTGCAGGAAACCACTCTTGCACTTGTATTAGTGTGGAAAAAACACTTTTCACACTTGTGTTAGTGTTGAAAAACCACTTTTCGCACTTGTGTTAGTGTTGAAAAACCACTTTTCGCACTTGTGTTGGTGCAGGAAACCACTTTTCGCACTTGTGTTAGTGTGGAAAAAACACTTTTTGCACTTGTGATAGTGTTGAAAAACCACTTTTCGCACTTGTGTTAGTGTTGAAAAACCACTTTTCGCACTTGTGATGGTGCAGGAAACCACTTTTGCACTTGTATTAGTGTGGAAAACACACTTTTCGCACTTGTGTTAGTGTTGAAAAACCACTTTTCGCACTTGTGTTAGTGTTGAAAAACCACTTTTCGCACTTGTGTTGGTGCAGGAAACCACTTTTGCACTTGTATGAGTGTGGAAAAAACACTTTTTTCACTTGTGATAGTGTTGAAAAACCACTTTTAGCACTTGTGTTAGTGTTGAAAAACCACTTTTCGCACTTGTGTTGGTGCAGGAAACCACTTTTGCACTTGTATTAGTGTGGAAAAACCACTTTTCGCACTTGTGTTAGTGTTGAAAGACCACTTTTTGCACTTGTGTTAGTGTTGAAAAACCACTTTTCGCACTTGTGTTGGTGCAGGAAACCACTTTTGCACTTGTATTAGTGTGGAAAAAACACTTTTTGCACTTGTGATAGTGTTGAAAAACCACTTTTCGCACTTGTGTTGGTGCAGGAAACCACTTTTGCACTTGTATTAGTGTGGAAAAAACATTTTTGCACTTGTGATAGTGTTGAAAAACCACTTTTCGCACTTGTGTTAGTGTTGAAAAACCACTTTTCGCACTTGTGTTAGTGTTGAAAAACCACTTTTCACACTTGTGTTGGTGCAGGAAACCACTTTTCGCACTTGTGTTAGTGTTGAAAAACCACTTTTCACACTTGTGTTGGTGCAGGAAACCACTTTTGCACTTGTATTAGTGTGGAAAAAACACTTTTTGCACTTGTGTTAGTGTTGAAAAACCACTTTTCGCACTTGTGTTAGTGTTGAAAAACCACTTTTCGCACTTGTGTTGGTGCAGGAAACTACTTTTGCACTTGTATTAGTGTGGAAAAAACACTTTTCGCACTTGTGTTAGTGTTAAAAAACCACTTTTCGCACTTGTGTTAGTGTTGAAAAACCACATTTCGCACTTGTGTTGGTGCAGGAAACCACTTTTGCACTTGTATTAGTGTGGAAAAACCACTTTTCGCACTTGTGTTAGTGTTGAAAAACCACTTTTCGCACTTGTGTTAGTGTTGAAAAACCACTTTTCGCACTTGTGTTGGTGCAGGAAACCACTTTTGCACTTGTATTAGTGTGGAGAAAACACTTTTTGCACTTGTGATAGTGTTGAAAAACCACTTTTCGCACTTGTGTTAGTGTTGAAAAACCACTTTTCGCACTTGTGTTAGTGTTGAAAAACCACTTTTCACACTTGTGTTGGTGCAGGAAACCACTTTTGCACTTGTATTAGTGTGGAAAAAACACTTTTTGCACTTGTGATAGTGTTGAAAAAACACTTTTCGCACTTGTGTTAGTGTTGAAAAACCACTTTTTGCACTTGTGTTGGTGCAGGAAACCACTTTTGCACTTGTATTAGTGTGGAAAAAACACTTTTTGCACTTGTGATAGTGTTGAAAAACCACTTTTCGCACTTGTGTTAGTGTTGAAAAACCACTTTTCGCACTTGTGTTAGTGTTGAAAAACCACTTTTCGCACTTGTGTTAGTGTTGAAAAACCACTTTTCGCACTTGTGATGGTGCAGGAAACCACTTTTGCACTTGTATTAGTGTGGAAAAAAACACTTTTCGCACTTGTGTTAGTGTTGAAAAACCACTTTTCGCACTTGTGTTGGTGCAGGAAACCACTTTTCGCACTTGTGTTAGTGTGGAAAAAACACTTTTTGCACTTGTGATAGTGTTGAAAAACCACTTTTCGCACTTGTGTTAGTGTTGAAAAACCACTTTTCGCACTTGTGATGGTGCAGGAAACCACTTTTGCACTTGTATTAGTGTGGAAAACACACTTTTCGCACTTGTGTTAGTGTTGAAAAACCACTTTTCGCACTTGTGTTAGTGTTGAAAAACCACTTTTCGCACTTGTGTTGGTGCAGGAAACCACTTTTGCACTTGTATGAGTGTGGAAAAAACACTTTTTTCACTTGTGATAGTGTTGAAAAACCACTTTTAGCACTTGTGTTAGTGTTGAAAAACCACTTTTCGCACTTGTGTTGGTGCAGGAAACCACTTTTGCACTTGTATTAGTGTGGAAAAACCACTTTTCGCACTTGTGTTAGTGTTGAAAGACCACTTTTTGCACTTGTGTTAGTGTTGAAAAACCACTTTTCGCACTTGTGTTGGTGCAGGAAACCACTTTTGCACTTGTATTAGTGTGGAAAAAACACTTTTTGCACTTGTGATAGTGTTGAAAAACCACTTTTCGCACTTGTGTTGGTGCAGGAAACCACTTTTGCACTTGTATTAGTGTGGAAAAAACACTTTTTGCACTTGTGATAGTGTTGAAAAACCACTTTTCGCACTTGTGTTAGTGTTGAAAAACCACTTTTCGCACTTGTGTTAGTGTTGAAAAACCACTTTTCACACTTGTGTTGGTGCAGGAAACCACTTTTCGCACTTGTGTTAGTGTTGAAAAACCACTTTTCACACTTGTGTTGGTGCAGGAAACCACTTTTGCACTTGTATTAGTGTGGAAAAAACACTTTTTGCACTTGTGTTAGTGTTGAAAAACCACTTTTCGCACTTGTGTTAGTGTTGAAAAACCACTTTTCGCACTTGTGTTGGTGCAGGAAACTACTTTTGCACTTGTATTAGTGTGGAAAAAACACTTTTCGCACTTGTGTTAGTGTTAAAAAACCACTTTTCGCACTTGTGTTAGTGTTGAAAAACCACATTTCGCACTTGTGTTGGTGCAGGAAACCACTTTTGCACTTGTATTAGTGTGGAAAAACCACTTTTCGCACTTGTGTTAGTGTTGAAAAACCACTTTTCGCACTTGTGTTAGTGTTGAAAAACCACTTTTCGCACTTGTGTTGGTGCAGGAAACCACTTTTGCACTTGTATTAGTGTGGAAAAAACACTTTTTGCACTTGTGATAGTGTTGAAAAACCACTTTTCGCACTTGTGTTGGTGTTGAAAAACCACTTTTCGCACTTGTGTTAGTGTTGAAAAACCACTTTTCACACTTGTGTTGGTGCAGGAAACCACTTTTGCACTTGTATTAGTGTGGAAAAAACACTTTTTGCACTTGTGATAGTGTTGAAAAAACACTTTTCGCACTTGTGTTAGTGTTGAAAAACCACTTTTCGCACTTGTGTTGGTGCAGGAAACCACTTTTGCACTTGTATTAGTTTGGAAAAAACACTTTTTGCACTTGTGATAGTGTTGAAAAACCACTTTTCGCACTTGTGTTAGTGTTGAAAAACCACTTTTCGCACTTGTGTTAGTGTTGAAAAACCACTTTTCGCACTTGTGTTGGTGCAGGAAACCACTTTTGCACTTGTATTAGTGTGGAAAAAACACTTTTTGCACTTGTGATAGTGTTGAAAAACCACTTTTCGCACTTGTGTTAGTGTTGAAAAACCACTTTTCGCACTTGTGATTGTGCAGGAAACCACTTTTGCACTTGTATTAGTGTGGGAAAAACCCTTTTCGCACTTGTGTTAGTGTTGAAAAACCACTTTTCGCACTTGTGTTAGTGTTGAAAAACCACTTTTCGCACTTGTGTTGGTGCAGTAAACCACTTTTGCACTTGTATTAGTGTGGAAAAAACACTTTTTGCACTTGTGTTAGTGTTGAAAAACCACTTTTCGCACTTGTGTTAGTGTTGAAAAACTACTTTTCGCACTTGTGTTAGTGTTGAAAAACCACTTTTCGCACTTGTGTTGGTGCAGGAAACCACTTTTGCACTTGTATTAGTGTGGAAAAAACACTTTTTGCACTTGTGATAGTGTTGAAAAACCACTTTTCGCATTTGTGTTAGTGTTGAAAAACCACTTTTCGCACTTGTGTTGGTGCAGGAAACCACTTTTGCACTTGTATTAGTGTGGAAAAACCACTTTTCGCATTTGTGTTAGTGTTGAAAAACCACTTTTCGCACTTGTGTTGGTGCAGGAAACCACTTTTGCACTTGTATTAGTGTGGAAAAAACACTTTTTGCACTTGTGATAGTGTTGAAAAACCACTTTTCGCACTTGTGTTAGTGTTGAAAAACCACTTTTCGCACTTGTGTTAGTGTTGAAAAACCACTTTTCGCACTTGTGTTGGTGCAGGAAACCACTTTTGCACTTGTATTAGTGTGGAAAAAACACTTTTCGCACTTGTGTTAGTGTTGAAAAACCACTTTTCACACTTGTGTTGGTGCAGGAAACCACTTTTGCACTTGTATTAGTGTGGAAAAAACACTTTTTGCACTTGTGTTAGTGTTGAAAAACCACTTTTCGCACTTGTGTTAGTGTTGAAAAACCACTTTTCGCACTTGTGTTGGTGCAGGAAACTACTTTTGCACTTGTATTAGTGTGGAAAAAACACTTTTCGCACTTGTGTTAGTGTTAAAAAACCACTTTTAGCACTTGTGTTAGTGTTGAAAAACCACTTTTTGCACTTGTGTTCTTGCAGGAAACCACTTTTGCACTTGTATTAGTGTGAAAATCCACTTTTAGCACTTGTGTTAGTGTTGAAAAACCACTTTTCGCACTTGTGTTGGTGCAGGAAACCACTTTTGCACTTGTATTAGTGTGGAAAAACCACTTTTCGCACTTGTGTTAGTGTTGAAAGACCACTTTTCGCACTTGTGTTAGTGTTGAAAAACCACTTTTCGCACTTGTGTTGGTGCAGGAAACCACTTTTGCACTTGTATTAGTGTGGAAAAAACACTTTTTGCACTTGTGATAGTGTTGAAAAACCACTTTTCGCACTTGTGTTGGTGCAGGAAACCACTTTTGCACTTGTATTAGTGTGGAAAAAACACTTTTTGCACTTGTGATAGTGTTGAAAAACCACTTTTCGCACTTGTGTTGGTGCAGGAAACCACTTTTGCACTTGTATTAGTGTGGAAAAAACACTTTTCGCACTTGTGATAGTGTTGAAAAACCACTTTTAGCACTTGTGTTAGTGTTGAAAAACCACTTTTCGCACTTGTGTTGGTGCAGGAAACCACTTTTGCACTTGTATTAGTGTGGAAAAACCACTTTTCGCACTTGTGTTAGTGTTGAAAGACCACTTTTCGCACTTGTGTTAGTGTTGAAAAACCACTTTTCGCACTTGTGTTGGTGCAGGAAACCACTTTTCGCACTTGTGTTGGTGCAGGAAACCACTTTTGCACTTGTGTTAGTGTTGAAAAACCACTTTTCACACTTGTGTTGGTGCAGGAAACCACTTTTGCACTTGTATTAGTGTGGAAAAAACCCTTTTCGCACTTGTGTTAGTGTTGAAAAACCACTTTTCGCACTTGTGTTAGTGTTGAAAAACCACTTTTCGCACTTGTGTTGGTGCAGGAAACCACTTTTCGCACTTGTGTTAGTGTGGAAAAAACACTTTTTGCACTTGTGATAGTGTTGAAAAACCACTTTTCGCACTTGTGTTAGTGTTGAAAAACCACTTTTCGCACTTGTGATGGTGCAGGAAACCACTTTTGCACTTGTATTAGTGTGGAAAACACACTTTTCGCACTTGTGTTAGTGTTGAAAAACCACTTTTCGCACTTGTGTTAGTGTTGAAAAACCACTTTTCGCACTTGTGTTGGTGCAGGAAACCACTTTTGCACTTGTATGAGTGTGGAAAAAACACTTTTTTCACTTGTGATAGTGTTGAAAAACCACTTTTAGCACTTGTGTTAGTGTTGAAAAACCACTTTTCGCACTTGTGTTGGTGCAGGAAACCACTTTTGCACTTGTATTAGTGTGGAAAAACCACTTTTCGCACTTGTGTTAGTGTTGAAAGACCACTTTTTGCACTTGTGTTAGTGTTGAAAAACCACTTTTCGCACTTGTGTTGGTGCAGGAAACCACTTTTGCACTTGTATTAGTGTGGAAAAAACACTTTTTGCACTTGTGATAGTGTTGAAAAACCACTTTTTGCACTTGTGTTGGTGCAGGAAACCACTTTTGCACTTGTATTAGTGTGGAAAAAACACTTTTTGCACTTGTGATAGTGTTGAAAAACCACTTTTCGCACTTGTGTTAGTGTTGAAAAACCACTTTTCGCACTTGTGTTAGTGTTGAAAAACCACTTTTCACACTTGTGTTGGTGCAGGAAACCACTTTTCGCACTTGTGTTAGTGTTGAAAAACCACTTTTCGCACTTGTGTTGGTGCAGGAAACCACTTTTGCACTTGTATTAGTGTGGAAAAAACACTTTTCACACTTGTGTTAGTGTTGAAAAACCACTTTACGCACTTGTGTTAGTGTTGAAAAACTACTTTTCGCACTTGTGTTGGTGCAGGAAACCACTTTTGCACTTGTATTAGTATGGAAAAAACACTTTTTGCACTTGTGATAGTGTTGAAAAACCACTTTTCGCACTTGTGTTAGTGTTGAAAAACCACTTTTCGCACTTGTGTTAGTGTTGAAAAACCACTTTTCGCACTTATGATGGTGCAGGAAACCACTTTTGCACTTGTATTAGTGTGGAAAAAACACTTTTCGCACTTGTGTTAGTGTTGAAAAACCACTTTTCGCACTTGTGTTGGTGCAGGAAACCACTTTTCGCACTTGTGTTAGTGTGGAAAAAACACTTTTTGCACTTGTGATTGTGTTGAAAAACCACTTTTCGCACTTGTGTTAGTGTTGAAAAACCACTTTTCGCACTTGTGATGGTGCAGGAAACCACTTTTGCACTTGTATTAGTGTGGAAAAAACACTTTTCGCACTTGTGTTAGTGTTGAAAAACCACTTTTCGCACTTGTGTTAGTGTTGAAAAACCACTTTTCGCACTTGTGTTGGTGCAGGAAACCACTTTTTGCACTTGTATTAGTGTGGAAAAAATACTTTTTGCACTTGTGATAGTGTTGAAAAACCACTTTTAGCACTTGTGTTAGTGTTGAAAAACCACTTTTCGCACTTGTGTTGGTGCAGGAAACCACTTTTGCACTTGTATTAGTGTGGAAAAACCACTTTTCGCACTTGTGTTAGTGTTGAAAGACCACTTTTCGCACTTGTGTTAGTGTTGAAAAACCACTTTTCGCACTTGTGTTGGTGCAGGAAACCACTTTTGCACTTGTATTAGTGTGGAAAAAACACTTTTTGCACTTGTGATAGTGTTGAAAAACCACTTTTCGCACTTGTGTTGGTGCAGGAAACCACTTTTGCACTTGTATTAGTGTGGAAAAAACACTTTTTGCACTTGTGATAGTGTTGAAAAACCACTTTTCGCACTTGTGTTAGTGTTGAAAAACCACTTTTCGCACTTGTGTTGGTGCAGGAAACCACTTTTGCACTTGTATTAGTGTGGAAAAAACACTTTTTGCACTTGTGATAGTGTTGAAAAACCACTTTTCGCACTTGTGTTAGTGTTGAAAAACCACTTTTCGCACTTGTGTTAGTGTTGAAAAACCACTTTTCGCACTTGTGTTGGTGCAGGAAACCACTTTTGCACTTGTATTAGTGTGGAAAAAACACTTTTTGCACTTGTGATAGTGTTGAAAAACCACTTTTCGCACTTGTGTTAGTGTTGAAAAACCACTTTTCGCACTTGTGATGGTGCAGGAAACCACTTTTGCACTTGTATTAGTGTGGGAAAAACCCTTTTCGCACTTGTGTTAGTGTTGAAAAACCACTTTTCGCACTTGTGTTAGTGTTGAAAAACCACTTTTCGCACTTGTGTTGGTGCAGTAAACCACTTTTGCACTTGTATTAGTGTGGAAAAAACACTTTTTGCACTTGTGTTAGTGTTGAAAAACCACTTTTCGCACTTGTGTTAGTGTTGAAAAACTACTTTTCGCACTTGTGTTAGTGTTGAAAAACCACTTTTCGCACTTGTGTTGGTGCAGGAAACCACTTTTGCACTTGTATTAGTGTGGAAAAAACACTTTTGCACTTGTGATAGTGTTGAAAAACCACTTTTCGCACTTGTGTTAGTGTTGAAAAACCACTTTTCGCACTTGTGTTGGTGCAGGAAACCACTTTTGCACTTGTATTAGTGTGGAAAAAACACTTTTCACACTTGTGTTAGTGTTGAAAAACCACTTTACGCACTTGTGTTAGTGTTGAAAAACTACTTTTCGCACTTGTGTTGGTGCAGGAAACCACTTTTGCACTTGTATTAGTATGGAAAAAACACTTTTTGCACTTGTGATAGTGTTGAAAAACCACTTTTCGCACTTGTGTTAGTGTTGAAAAACCACTTTTCGCACTTGTGTTAGTGTTGAAAAACCACTTTTCGCACTTGTGTTAGTGTTGAAAAACCACTTTTCGCACTTGTGATGGTGCAGGAAACCACTTTTGCACTTGTATTAGTGTGGAAAAAACACTTTTCGCACTTGTGTTAGTGTTGAAAAACCACTTTTCGCACTTGTGTTGGTGCAGGAAACCACTTTTCGCACTTGTGTTAGTGTGGAAAAAACACTTTTTGCACTTGTGATAGTGTTGAAAAACCACTTTTCGCACTTGTGTTAGTGTTGAAAAACCACTTTTCGCACTTGTGATGGTGCAGGAAACCACTTTTGCACTTGTATTAGTGTGGAAAAAACACTTTTCGCACTTGTGTTAGTGTTGAAAAACCACTTTTCGCACTTGTGTTAGTGTTGAAAAACCACTTTTCGCACTTGTGTTGGTGCAGGAAACCACTTTTGCACTTGTATTAGTGTGGAAAAAATACTTTTTGCACTTGTGATAGTGTTGAAAAACCACTTTTAGCACTTGTGTTAGTGTTGAAAAACCACTTTTCGCACTTGTGTTGGTGCAGGAAACCACTTTTGCACTTGTATTAGTGTGGAAAAACCACTTTTCGCACTTGTGTTAGTGTTGAAAGACCACTTTTCGCACTTGTGTTAGTGTTGAAAAACCACTTTTCGCACTTGTGTTGGTGCAGGAAACCACTTTTGCACTTGTATTAGTGTGGAAAAAACACTTTTTGCACTTGTGATAGTGTTGAAAAACCACTTTTCGCACTTGTGTTGGTGCAGGAAACCACTTTTGCACTTGTATTAGTGTGGAAAAAACACTTTTTGCACTTGTGATAGTGTTGAAAAACCACTTTTCGCACTTGTGTTAGTGTTGAAAAACCACTTTTCGCACTTGTGTTAGTGTTGAAAAACCACTTTTCACACTTGTGTTGGTGCAGGAAACCACTTTTCGCACTTGTGTTAGTGTTGAAAAACCACTTTTCACACTTGTGTTGGTGCAGGAAAGCACTTTTGCACTTGTATTAGTGTGGAAAAAACACTTTTTGCACTTGTGTTAGTGTTGAAAAAACACTTTTCGCACTTGTGTTAGTGTTGAAAAACCACTTTTCGCACTTGTGTTGGTGCAGGAAACCACTTTTGCCCTTGTATTAGTATGGAAAAAACACTTTTTGCACTTGTGATAGTGTTGAAAAACCACTTTTCGCACTTGTGTTAGTGTTGAAAAACCACTTTTCGCACTTGTGTTAGTGTTGAAAAACCACTTTTCGCACTTGTGTTTGTGTTGAAAAACCACTTTTCGCACTTGTGATGGTGCAGGAAACCACTTTTGCACTTGTATTAGTGTGGAAAAAACACTTTTCGCACTTGTGTTAGTGTTGAAAAACCACTTTTCGCACTTGTGTTGGTGCAGGAAACCACTTTTCGCACTTGTGTTAGTGTGGAAAAAACACTTTTTGCACTTGTGATAGTGTTGAAAAACCACTTTTCGCACTTGTGTTAGTGTTGAAAAACCACTTTTCGCACTTGTGATGGTGCAGGAAACCACTTTTGCACTTGTATTAGTGTGGAAAAAACACTTTTTGCACTTGTGATAGTGTTGAAAAACCACTTTTCGCACTTGTGTTAGTGTTGAAAAACCACTTTTCGCACTTGTGATGGTGCAGGAAACCACTTTTGCACTTGTATTAGTGTGGAAAAAACACTTTTCGCACTTGTGTTAGTGTTGAAAAACCACTTTTCGCACTTGTGTTAGTGGTGAAAAACCACTTTTCGCACTTGTGTTGGTGCAGGAAACCACTTTTGCACTTGTATTAGTGTGGAAAAAACACTTTTTGCACTTGTGATAGTGTTGAAAAACCACTTTTAGCACTTGTGTTAGTGTTGAAAATCCACTTTTCGCACTTGTGTTGGTGCAGGAAACCACTTTTGCACTTGTATTAGTGTGGAATAACCACTTTTCGCACTTGTTTAAGTGTTGAAAGACCACTTTTCGCACTTGTGTTAGTGTTGAAAAACCACTTTTCGCACTTGTGTTGGTGCAGGAAACCACTTTTGCACTTGTATTAGTGTGGAAAAAACACTTTTTGCACTTGTGATAGTGTTGAAAAACCACTTTTCGCACTTGTGTTAGTGTTGAAAAACCACTTTTCGCACTTGTGTTAGTGTTGAAAAACCACTTTTCGCACTTGTGTTGGTGCAGGAAACCACTTTTGCACTTGTATTAGTGTGGAAAAAACACTTTTCGCACTTGTGTTAGTGTTGAAAAACCACTTTTCACACTTGTGTTGGTGCAGGAAACCACTTTTGCACTTGTATTAGTGTGGAAAAAACACTTTTTGCACTTGTGTTAGTGTTGAAAAACCACTTTTCGCACTTGTGTTAGTGTTGAAAAACCACTTTTCGCACTTGTGCTGGTGCAGGAAACTACTTTTGCACTTGTATTAGTGTGGAAAAAACACTTTTCGCACTTGTGTTAGTGTTAAAAAACCACTTTTCGCACTTGTGTTAGTGTTGAAAAACCACATTTCGCACTTGTGTTGGTGCAGGAAACCACTTTTGCACTTGTATTAGTGTGGAAAAACCACTTTTTGCACTTGTGTTAGTGTTGAAAAACCACTTTTCGCACTTGTGTTAGTGTTGAAAAACAACTTTTCGCACTTGTGTTGGTGCAGGAAACCACTTTTGCACTTGTATTAGTGTGGAAAAAACACTTTTTGCACTTGTGATAGTGTTGAAAAACCACTTTTCGCACTTGTGTTAGTGTTGAAAAACCACTTTTCGCACTTGTGTTAGTGTTGAAAAACCACTTTTCACACTTGTGTTGGTGCAGGAAACCACTTTTGCACTTGTATTAGTGTGGAAAAAACACTTTTTGCACTTGTGATAGTGTTGAAAAAACACTTTTCGCACTTCTGTTAGTGTTGAAAAACCACTTTTCGCACTTGTGTTGGTGCAGGAAACCACTTTTGCACTTGTATTAGTGTGGAAAAAACACTTTTTGCACTTGTGATAGTGTTGAAAAACCACTTTTCGCACTTGTGTTAGTGTTGAAAAACAACTTTTCGCACTTGTGTTAGTGTTGAAAAACCACTTTTCGCACTTGTGTTGGTGCAGGAAACCACTTTTGCACTTGTATTAGTGTGGAAAAAACACTTTTTGCACTTGTGATAGTGTTGAAAAACCACTTTTCGCACTTGTGTTAGTGTTGAAAAACCACTTTTCGCACTTGTGTTGGTGCAGGAAACCACTTTTGCACTTGTATTAGTGTGGAAAAAACACTTTTTGCACTTGTGATAGTGTTGAAAAACCACTTTTCGCACTTGTGTTAGTGTTGAAAAACCACTTTTCGCACTTGTGTTAGTGTTGAAAAACCACTTTTCGCACTTGTGTTGGTGCAGGAAACCACTTTTGCACTTGTATTAGTGTGGAAAAAACACTTTTTGCACTTGTGATAGTGTTGAAAAACCACTTTTCGCACTTGTGTTAGTGTTGAAAAACCACTTTTCGCACTTGTGATGGTGCAGGAAGCCACTTTTGCACTTGTATTAGTGTGGGAAAAACCCTTTTCGCACTTGTGTTAGTGTTGAAAAACCACTTTTCGCACTTGTGTTAGTGTTGAAAAACCACTTTTCGCACTTGTGTTGGTGCAGTAAACCACTTTTGCACTTGTATTAGTGTGGAAAAAACACTTTTTGCACTTGTGTTAGTGTTGAAAAACCACTTTTTGCACTTGTGTTAGTGTTGAAAAACTACTTTTCGCACTTGTGTTAGTGTTGAAAAACCACTTTTCGCACTTGTGTTGGTGCAGGAAACCACTTTTGCACTTGTATTAGTGTGGAAAAAACACTTTTTGCACTTGTGATAGTGTTGAAAAACCACTTTTCGCACTTGTGTTAGTGTTGAAAAACCACTTTTCGCACTTGTGTTGGTGCAGGAAACCACTTTTGCACTTGTATTAGTGTGGAAAAAACACTTTTCACACTTGTGTTAGTGTTGAAAAACCACTTTACGCACTTGTGTTAGTGTTGAAAAACTACTTTTCGCACTTGTGTTGGTGCAGGAAACCACTTTTGCACTTGTATTAGTATGGAAAAAACACTTTTTGCACTTGTGATAGTGTTGAAAAACCACTTTTCGCACTTGTGTTAGTGTTGAAAAACCACTTTTCGCACTTGTGTTAGTGTTGAAAAACCACTTTTCGCACTTGTGATGGTGCAGGAAACCACTTTTGCACTTGTATTAGTGTGGAAAAAACACTTTTCGCACTTGTGTTAGTGTTGAAAAACCACTTTTCGCACTTGTGTTGGTGCAGGAAACCACTTTTCGCACTTGTGTTAGTGTGGAAAAAACACTTTTTGCACTTGTGATAGTGTTGAAAAACCACTTTTCGCACTTGTGTTAGTGTTGAAAAACCACTTTTCGCACTTGTGATGGTGCAGGAAACCACTTTTGCACTTGTATTAGTGTGGAAAAAACACTTTTCGCACTTGTGTTAGTGTTGAAAAACCACTTTTCGCACTTGTGTTAGTGTTGAAAAACCACTTTTCGCACTTGTGTTGGTGCAGGAAAACACTTTTGCACTTGTATTAGTGTGGAAAAAATACTTTTTGCACTTGTGATAGTGTTGAAAAACCACTTTTAGCACTTGTGTTAGTGTTGAAAAACCACTTTTCGCACTTATGTTGGTGCAGGAAACCACTTTTGCACTTGTATTAGTGTGGAAAAACCACTTTTCGCACTTGTGTTAGTGTTGAAAGACCACTTTTCGCACTTGTGTTAGTGTTGAAAAACCACTTTTCGCACTTGTGTTGGTGCAGGAAACCACTTTTGCACTTGTATTAGTGTGGAAAAAACACTTTTTGCACTTGTGATAGTGTTGAAAAACCACATTTTGCACTTGTGTTGGTGCAGGAAACCACTTTTGCACTTGTATTAGTGTGGAAAAAACACTTTTTGCACTTGTGATAGTGTTGAAAAACCACTTTTCGCACTTGTGTTAGTGTTGAAAAACCACTTTTCGCACTTGTGTTAGTGTTGAAAAACCACTTTTCACACTTGTGTTGGTGCAGGAAACCACTTTTCGCACTTGTGTTAGTGTTGAAAAACCACTTTTCACACTTGTGTTGGTGCAGGAAACCACTTTTGCACTTGTATTAGTATGGAAAAAACACTTTTTGCACTTGTGTTAGTGTTGAAAAACCACTTTTCGCACTTGTGTTAGTGTTGAAAAACCACTTTTCGCACTTGTGTTGGTGCAGGAAACCACTTTTGCACTTGTATTAGTATGGAAAAAACACTTTTTGCACTTGTGATAGTGTTGAAAAACCACTTTTCGCACTTGTGTTAGTGTTGAAAAACCACTTTTCGCACTTGTGTTAGTGTTGAAAAACCACTTTTCGCACTTGTGTTTGTGTTGAAAAACCACTTTTCGCACTTGTAATGGTGCAGGAAACCACTTTTGCACTTGTATTAGTGTGGAAAAAACACTTTTCGCACTTGTGTTAGTGTTGAAAAACCACTTTTCGCACTTGTGTTGGTGCAGGAAACCACTTTTCGCACTTGTGTTAGTGTGGAAAAAACACTTTTTGCACTTGTGATAGTGTTGAAAAACCACTTTTCGCACTTGTGTTAGTGTTGAAAAACCACTTTTCGCACTTGTGATGGTGCAGGAAACCACTTTTGCACTTGTATTAGTGTGGAAAAAACACTTTTTGCACTTGTGATAGTGTTGAAAAACCACTTTTCGCACTTGTGTTAGTGTTGAAAAACCACTTTTCGCACTTGTGATGGTGCAGGAAACCACTTTTGCACTTGTATTAGTGTGGAAAAAACACTTTTCGCACTTGTGTTAGTGTTGAAAAACCACTTTTCGCACTTGTGTTAGTGTTGAAAAACCACTTTTCGCACTTGTGTTGGTGCAGGAAACCACTTTTGCACTTGTATTAGTGTGGAAAAAACACTTTTTGCACTTGTGATAGTGTTGAAAAACCACTTTTAGCACTTGTGTTAGTGTTGAAAAACCACTTTTCGCACTTGTGTTGGTGCAGGAAACCACTTTTGCACTTGTATTAGTGTGGAATAACCACTTTTCGCACTTGTTTAAGTGTTGAAAGACCACTTTTCGCACTTGTGTTAGTGTTGAAAAACCACTTTTCGCACTTGTGATGGTGCAGGAAACCACTTTTGCACTTGTATTAGTGTGGGAAAAACCCTTTTCGCACTTGTGTTAGTGTTGAAAAACCACTTTTCGCACTTGTGTTAGTGTTGAAAAACCACTTTTCGCACTTGTGTTGGTGCAGTAAACCACTTTTGCACTTGTATTAGTGTGGAAAAAACACTTTTTGCACTTGTGTTAGTGTTGAAAAACCACTTTTCGCACTTGTGTTAGTGTTGAAAAACTACTTTTCGCACTTGTGTTAGTGTTGAAAAACCACTTTTCGCACTTGTGTTGGTGCAGGAAACCACTTTTGCACTTGTATTAGTGTGGAAAAAACACTTTTTGCACTTGTGATAGTGTTGAAAAACCACTTTTCTCACTTGTGTTAGTGTTGAAAAACCACTTTTCGCACTTGTGTTGGTGCAGGAAACCACTTTTGCACTTGTATTAGTGTGGAAAAAACACTTTTCACACTTGTGTTAGTGTTGAAAAACCACTTTACGCACTTGTGTTAGTGTTGAAAAACTACTTTTCGCACTTGTGTTGGTGCAGGAAACCACTTTTGCACTTGTATTAGTATGGAAAAAGCACTTTTTGCACTTGTGATAGTGTTGAAAAACCACTTTTCGCACTTGTGTTAGTGTTGAAAAACCACTTTTCGCACTTGTGTTAGTGTTGAAAAACCACTTTTCGCACTTGTGTTAGTGTTGAAAAACCACTTTTCGCACTTATGATGGTGCAGGAAACCACTTTTGCACTTGTATTAGTGTGGAAAAAACACTTTTCGCACTTGTGTTAGTGTTGAAAAACCACTTTTTGCACTTGTGTTGGTGCAGGAAACCACTTTTCGCACTTGTGTTAGTGTGGAAAAAACACTTTTTGCACTTGTGATTGTGTTGAAAAACCACTTTTCGCACTTGTGTTAGTGTTGAAAAACCACTTTTCGCACTTGTGATGGTGCAGGAAACCACTTTTGCACTTGTATTAGTGTGGAAAAAACACTTTTCGCACTTGTGTTAGTGTTGAAAAACCACTTTTCGCACTTGTGTTAGTGTTGAAAAACCACTTTTCGCACTTGTGTTGGTGCAGGAAACCACTTTTGCACTTGTATTAGTGTGGAAAAAATACTTTTTGCACTTGTGATAGTGTTGAAAAACCACTTTTAGCACTTGTGTTAGTGTTGAAAAACCACTTTTCGCACTTGTGTTGGTGCAGGAAACCACTTTTGCACTTGTATTAGTGTGGAAAAACCACTTTTCGCACTTGTGTTAGTGTTGAAAGACCACTTTTCGCACTTGTGTTAGTGTTGAAAAACCACTTTTCGCACTTGTGTTGGTGCAGGAAACCACTTTTGCACTTGTATTAGTGTGGAAAAAACACTTTTTGCACTTGTGATAGTGTTGAAAAACCACTTTTCGCACTTGTGTTGGTGCAGGAAACCACTTTTGCACTTGTATTAGTGTGGAAAAAACACTTTTTGCACTTGTGATAGTGTTGAAAAACCACTTTTCGCACTTGTGTTAGTGTTGAAAAACCACTTTTCGCACTTGTGTTGGTGCAGGAAACCACTTTTGCACTTGTATTAGTGTGGAAAAAACACTTTTTGCACTTGTGATAGTGTTGAAAAACCACTTTTCGCACTTGTGTTAGTGTTGAAAAACCACTTTTCGCACTTGTGTTAGTGTTGAAAAACCACTTTTCGCACTTGTGTTGGTGCAGGAAACCACTTTTGCACTTGTATTAGTGTGGAAAAAACACTTTTTGCACTTGTGATAGTGTTGAAAAACCACTTTTCGCACTTGTGTTAGTGTTGAAAAACCACTTTTCGCACTTGTGATGGTGCAGGAAACCACTTTTGCACTTGTATTAGTGTGGGAAAAACCCTTTTCGCACTTGTGTTAGTGTTGAAAAACCACTTTTCGCACTTGTGTTAGTGTTGAAAAACCACTTTTCGCACTTGTGTTGGTGCAGTAAACCACTTTTGCACTTGTATTAGTGTGGAAAAAACACTTTTTGCACTTGTGTTAGTGTTGAAAAACCACTTTTCGCACTTGTGTTAGTGTTGAAAAACTACTTTTCGCACTTGTGTTAGTGTTGAAAAACCACTTTTCGCACTTGTGTTGGTGCAGGAAACCACTTTTGCACTTGTATTAGTGTGGAAAAAACACTTTTTGCACTTGTGATAGTGTTGAAAAACCACTTTTCGCACTTGTGTTAGTGTTGAAAAACCACTTTTCGCACTTGTGTTGGTGCAGGAAACCACTTTTGCACTTGTATTAGTGTGGAAAAAACACTTTTCACACTTGTGTTAGTGTTGAAAAACCACTTTACGCACTTGTGTTAGTGTTGAAAAACTACTTTTCGCACTTGTGTTGGTGCAGGAAACCACTTTTGCACTTGTATTAGTATGGAAAAAACACTTTTTGCACTTGTGATAGTGTTGAAAAACCACTTTTCGCACTTGTGTTAGTGTTGAAAAACCACTTTTCGCACTTGTGTTAGTGTTGAAAAACCACTTTTCGCACTTGTGTTAGTGTTGAAAAACCACTTTTCGCACTTGTGATAGTGCAGGAAACCAATTTTGCACTTGTATTAGTGTGGAAAAAACACTTTTCGCACTTGTGTTAGTGTTGAAAAACCACTTTTCGCACTTGTGTTGGTGCAGGAAACCACTTTTCGCACTTGTGTTAGTGTGGAAAAAACACTTTTTGCACTTGTGATAGTGTTGAAAAACCACTTTTCGCACTTGTGTTAGTGTTGAAAAACCACTTTTCGCACTTGTGATGGTGCAGGAAACCACTTTTGCACTTGTATTAGTGTGGAAAAAACACTTTTCGCACTTGTGTTAGTGTTGAAAAACCACTTTTCGCACTTGTGTTAGTGTTGAAAAACCACTTTTCGCACTTGTGTTGGTGCAGGAAACCACTTTTGCACTTGTATTAGTGTGGAAAAAATACTTTTTGCACTTGTGATAGTGTTGAAAAACCACTTTTAGCACTTGTGTTAGTGTTGAAAAACCACTTTTCGCACTTGTGTTGGTGCAGGAAACCACTTTTGCACTTGTATTAGTGTGGAAAAACCACTTTTCGCACTTGTGTTAGTGTTGAAAGACCACTTTTCGCACTTGTGTTGGTGCAGGAAACCACTTTTCGCACTTGTGTTAGTGTGGAAAAAACACTTTTTGCACTTGTGATTGTGTTGAAAAACCACTTTTCGCACTTGTGTTAGTGTTGAAAAACCACTTTTCGCACTTGTGATGGTGCAGGAAACCACTTTTGCACTTGTATTAGTGTGGAAAAAACACTTTTCGCACTTGTGTTAGTGTTGAAAAACCACTTTTCGCACTTGTGTTAGTGTTGAAAAACCACTTTTCGCACTTGTGTTGGTGCAGGAAACCACTTTTGCACTTGTATTAGTGTGGAAAAAATACTTTTTGCACTTGTGATAGTGTTGAAAAACCACTTTTAGCACTTGTGTTAGTGTTGAAAAACCACTTTTCGCACTTGTGTTGGTGCAGGAAACCACTTTTGCACTTGTATTAGTGTGGAAAAACCACTTTTCGCACTTGTGTTAGTGTTGAAAGACCACTTTTCGCACTTGTGTTAGTGTTGAAAAACCACTTTTCGCACTTGTGTTGGTGCAGGAAACCACTTTTGCACTTGTATTAGTGTGGAAAAAACACTTTTTGCACTTGTGATAGTGTTGAAAAACCACTTTTCGCACTTGTGTTGGTGCAGGAAACCACTTTTGCACTTGTATTAGTGTGGAAAAAACACTTTTTGCACTTGTGATAGTGTTGAAAAACCACTTTTCGCACTTGTGTTAGTGTTGAAAAACCACTTTTCGCACTTGTGTTGGTGCAGGAAACCACTTTTGCACTTGTATTAGTGTGGAAAAAACACTTTTTGCACTTGTGATAGTGTTGAAAAACCACTTTTCGCACTTGTGTTAGTGTTGAAAAACCACTTTTCGCACTTGTGTTAGTGTTGAAAAACCACTTTTCGCACTTGTGTTGGTGCAGGAAACCACTTTTGCACTTGTATTAGTGTGGAAAAAACACTTTTTGCACTTGTGATAGTGTTGAAAAACCACTTTTCGCACTTGTGTTAGTGTTGAAAAACCACTTTTCGCACTTGTGATGGTGCAGGAAACCACTTTTGCACTTGTATTAGTGTGGGAAAAACCCTTTTCGCACTTGTGTTAGTGTTGAAAAACCACTTTTCGCACTTGTGTTAGTGTTGAAAAACCACTTTTCGCACTTGTGTTGGTGCAGTAAACCACTTTTGCACTTGTATTAGTGTGGAAAAAACACTTTTTGCACTTGTGTTAGTGTTGAAAAACCACTTTTCGCACTTGTGTTAGTGTTGAAAAACTACTTTTCGCACTTGTGTTAGTGTTGAAAAACCACTTTTCGCACTTGTGTTGGTGCAGGAAACCACTTTTGCACTTGTATTAGTGTGGAAAAAACACTTTTTGCACTTGTGATAGTGTTGAAAAACCACTTTTCGCACTTGTGTTAGTGTTGAAAAACCACTTTTCGCACTTGTGTTGGTGCAGGAAACCACTTTTGCACTTGTATTAGTGTGGAAAAAACACTTTTCACACTTGTGTTAGTGTTGAAAAACCACTTTACGCACTTGTGTTAGTGTTGAAAAACTACTTTTCGCACTTGTGTTGGTGCAGGAAACCACTTTTGCACTTGTATTAGTATGGAAAAAACACTTTTTGCACTTGTGATAGTGTTGAAAAACCACTTTTCGCACTTGTGTTAGTGTTGAAAAACCACTTTTCGCACTTGTGTTAGTGTTGAAAAACCACTTTTCGCACTTGTGTTAGTGTTGAAAAACCACTTTTCGCACTTGTGATAGTGCAGGAAACCACTTTTGCACTTGTATTAGTGTGGAAAAAACACTTTTCGCACTTGTGTTAGTGTTGAAAAACCACTTTTCGCACTTGTGTTGGTGCAGGAAACCACTTTTCGCACTTGTGTTAGTGTGGAAAAAACACTTTTTGCACTTGTGATAGTGTTGAAAAACCACTTTTCGCACTTGTGTTAGTGTTGAAAAACCACTTTTCGCACTTGTGATGGTGCAGGAAACCACTTTTGCACTTGTATTAGTGTGGAAAAAACACTTTTCGCACTTGTGTTAGTGTTGAAAAACCACTTTTCGCACTTGTGTTAGTGTTGAAAAACCACTTTTCGCACTTGTGTTGGTGCAGGAAACCACTTTTGCACTTGTATTAGTGTGGAAAAAATACTTTTTGCACTTGTGATAGTGTTGAAAAACCACTTTTAGCACTTGTGTTAGTGTTGAAAAACCACTTTTCGCACTTGTGTTGGTGCAGGAAACCACTTTTGCACTTGTATTAGTGTGGAAAAACCACTTTTCGCACTTGTGTTAGTGTTGAAAGACCACTTTTCGCACTTGTGTTAGTGTTGAAAAACCACTTTTCGCACTTGTGTTGGTGCAGGAAACCACTTTTGCACTTGTATTAGTGTGGAAAAAATACTTTTTGCACTTGTGATAGTGTTGAAAAACCACTTTTCGCACTTGTGTTGGTGCAGGAAACCACTTTTGCACTTGTATTAGTGTGGAAAAAACACTTTTTGCACTTGTGATAGTGTTGAAAAACCACTTTTCGCACTTGTGTTAGTGTTGAAAAACCACTTTTCGCACTTGTGTTAGTGTTGAAAAACCACTTTTCACACTTGTGTTGGTGCAGGAAACCACTTTTCGCACTTGTGTTAGTGTTGAAAAACCACTTTTCACACTTGTGTTGGTGCAGGAAAGCACTTTTGCACTTGTATTAGTGTGGAAAAAACACTTTTTGCACTTGTGTTAGTGTTGAAAAACCACTTTTCGCACTTGTGATGGTGCAGGAAACCACTTTTTCCCTTGTATTAGTGTGGAAAAAACACTTTTCGCACTTGTGTTAGTGTTGAAAAACCACTTTTCGCACTTGTGTTGGTGCAGGAAACCACTTTTCGCACTTGTGTTAGTGTGGAAAAAACACTTTTTGCACTTGTGATAGTGTTGAAAAACCACTTTTCGCACTTGTGTTAGTGTTGAAAAACCACTTTTCGCACTTGTGATGGTGCAGGAAACCACTTTTGCACTTGTATTAGTGTGGAAAAAACACTTTTTGCACTTGTGATAGTGTTGAAAAACCACTTTTCGCACTTGTGTTAGTGTTGAAAAACCACTTTTCGCACTTGTGATGGTGCAGGAAACCACTTTTGCACTTGTATTAGTGTGGAAAAAACACTTTTCGCACTTGTGTTAGTGTTGAAAAACCACTTTTCGCACTTGTGTTAGTGTTGAAAAACCACTTTTCGCACTTGTGTTGGTGCAGGAAACCACTTTTGCACTTGTATTAGTGTGGAAAAAACACTTTTTGCACTTGTGATAGTGTTGAAAAACCACTTTTAGCACTTGTGTTAGTGTTGAAAATCCACTTTTCGCACTTGTGTTGGTGCAGGAAACCACTTTTGCACTTGTATTAGTGTGGAATAACCACTTTTCGCACTTGTTTAAGTGTTGAAAGACCACTTTTCGCACTTGTGTTAGTGTTGAAAAACCACTTTTCGCACTTGTGTTGGTGCAGGAAACCACTTTTGCACTTGTATTAGTGTGGAAAAAACACTTTTTGCACTTGTGATAGTGTTGAAAAACCACTTTTCGCACTTGTGTTAGTGTTGAAAAACCACTTTTCGCACTTGTGTTAGTGTTGAAAAACCACTTTTCGCACTTGTGTTGGTGCAGGAAACCACTTTTGCACTTGTATTAGTGTGGAAAAAACACTTTTCGCACTTGTGTTAGTGTTGAAAAACCACTTTTCACACTTGTGTTGGTGCAGGAAACCACTTTTGCACTTGTATTAGTGTGGAAAAAACACTTTTTGCACTTGTGTTAGTGTTGAAAAACCACTTTTCGCACTTGTGTTAGTGTTGAAAAACCACTTTTCGCACTTGTGTTGGTGCAGGAAACTACTTTTGCACTTGTATTAGTGTGGAAAAAACACTTTTTGCACTTGTGTTAGTGTTGAAAAACCACTTTTCGCACTTGTGTTAGTGTTGAAAAACCACTTTTCGCACTTGTGTTGGTGCAGGAAACTACTTTTGCACTTGTGTTAGTGTTGAAAAACCACATTTCGCACTTGTGTTGGTGCAGGAAACCACTTTTGCACTTGTATTAGTGTGGAAAAACCACTTTTTGCACTTGTGTTAGTGTTGAAAAACCACTTTTCGCACTTGTGTTAGTGTTGAAAAACCACTTTTCGCACTTGTGTTGGTGCAGGAAACCACTTTTGCACTTGTATTAGTGTGGAAAAAACACTTTTTGCACTTGTGATAGTGTTGAAAAACCACTTTTCGCACTTGTGTTAGTGTTGAAAAACCACTTTTCGCACTTGTGTTAGTGTTGAAAAACCACTTTTCACACTTGTGTTGGTGCAGGAAACCACTTTTGCACTTGTATTAGTGTGGAAAAAACACTTTTTGCACTTGTGATAGTGTTGAAAAAACACTTTTCGCACTTCTGTTAGTGTTGAAAAACCACTTTTCGCACTTGTGTTGGTGCAGGAAACCACTTTTGCACTTGTATTAGTGTGGAAAAAACACTTTTTGCACTTGTGATAGTGTTGAAAAACCACTTTTCGCACTTGTGTTAGTGTTGAAAAACAACTTTTCGCACTTGTGTTAGTGTTGAAAAACCACTTTTCGCACTTGTGTTGGTGCAGGAAACCACTTTTGCACTTGTATTAGTGTGGAAAAAACACTTTTTGCACTTGTGATAGTGTTGAAAAACCACTTTTCGCACTTGTGTTAGTGTTGAAAAACCACTTTTCGCACTTGTGTTGGTGCAGGAAACCACTTTTGCACTTGTATTAGTGTGGAAAAAACACTTTTTGCACTTGTGATAGTGTTGAAAAACCACTTTTCGCACTTGTGTTAGTGTTGAAAAACCACTTTTCGCACTTGTGTTAGTGTTGAAAAACCACTTTTCGCACTTGTGTTGGTGCAGGAAACCACTTTTGCACTTGTATTAGTGTGGAAAAAACACTTTTTGCACTTGTGATAGTGTTGAAAAACCACTTTTCGCACTTGTGTTAGTGTTGAAAAACCACTTTTCGCACTTGTGATGGTGCAGGAAACCACTTTTGCACTTGTATTAGTGTGGGAAAAACCCTTTTCGCACTTGTGTTAGTGTTGAAAAACCACTTTTCGCACTTGTGTTAGTGTTGAAAAACCACTTTTCGCACTTGTGTTGGTGCAGTAAACCACTTTTGCACTTGTATTAGTGTGGAAAAAACACTTTTTGCACTTGTGTTAGTGTTGAAAAACCACTTTTCGCACTTGTGTTAGTGTTGAAAAACTACTTTTCGCACTTGTGCTAGTGTTGAAAAACCACTTTTCGCACTTGTGTTGGTGCAGGAAACCACTTTTGCACTTGTATTAGTGTGGAAAAAACACTTTTTGCACTTGTGATAGTGTTGAAAAACGACTTTTCGCACTTGTGTTAGTGTTGAAAAACCACTTTTCGCACTTGTGTTGGTGCAGGAAACCACTTTTGCACTTGTATTAGTGTGGAAAAAACACTTTTCACACTTGTGTTAGTGTTGAAAAACCACTTTACGCACTTGTGTTAGTGTTGAAAAACTACTTTTCGCACTTGTGTTGGTGCAGGAAACCACTTTTGCACTTGTATTAGTATGGAAAAAACACTTTTTGCACTTGTGATAGTGTTGAAAAACCACTTTTCGCACTTGTGTTAGTGTTGAAAAACCACTTTTCGCACTTGTGTTAGTGTTGAAAAACCACTTTTCGCACTTGTGATGGTGCAGGAAACCACTTTTGCACTTGTATTAGTGTGGAAAAAACACTTTTCGCACTTGTGTTAGTGTTGAAAAACCACTTTTCGCACTTGTGTTGGTGCAGGAAACCACTTTTCGCACTTGTGGTAGTGTGGAAAAAACACTTTTTGCACTTGTGATAGTGTTGAAAAACCACTTTTCGCACTTGTGTTAGTGTTGAAAAACCACTTTTCGCACTTGTGATGGTGCAGGAAACCACTTTTGCACTTGTATTAGTGTGGAAAAAACACTTTTCGCACTTGTGTTAGTGTTGAAAAACCACTTTTCGCACTTGTGTTAGTGTTGAAAAACCACTTTTCGCACTTGTGTTGGTGCAGGAAAACACTTTTGCACTTGTATTAGTGTGGAAAAAATACTTTTTGCACTTGTGATAGTGTTGAAAAACCACTTTTAGCACTTGTGTTAGTGTTGAAAAACCACTTTTCGCACTTGTGTTGGTGCAGGAAACCACTTTTGCACTTGTATTAGTGTGGAAAAACCACTTTTCGCACTTGTGTTAGTGTTGAAAGACCACTTTTCGCACTTGTGTTAGTGTTGAAAAACCACTTTTCGCACTTGTGTTGGTGCAGGAAACCACTTTTGCACTTGTATTAGTGTGGAAAAAACACTTTTTGCACTTGTGATAGTGTTGAAAAACCACTTTTTGCACTTGTGTTGGTGCAGGAAACCACTTTTGCACTTGTATTAGTGTGGAAAAAACACTTTTTGCACTTGTGATAGTGTTGAAAAACCACTTTTCGCACTTGTGTTAGTGTTGAAAAACCACTTTTCGCACTTGTGTTAGTGTTGAAAAACCACTTTTCACACTTGTGTTGGTGCAGGAAACCACTTTTTGCACTTGTGTTAGTGTTGAAAAACCACTTTTCACACTTGTGTTGGTGCAGGAAACCACTTTTGCACTTGTATTAGTGTGGAAAAAACACTTTTTGCACTTGTGTTAGTGTTGAAAAACCACTTTTCGCACTTGTGTTAGTGTTGAAAAACCACTTTTCGCACTTGTGTTGGTGCAGGAAACCACTTTTGCACTTGTATTAGTATGGAAAAAACACTTTTTGCACTTGTGATAGTGTTGAAAAACCACTTTTCGCACTTGTGTTAGTGTTGAAAAACCACTTTTCGCACTTGTGTTAGTGTTGAAAAACCACTTTTCGCACTTGTGTTTGTGTTGAAAAACCACTTTTCGCACTTGTAATGGTGCAGGAAACCACTTTTGCACTTGTATTAGTGTGGAAAAAACACTTTTCGCACTTGTGTTAGTGTTGAAAAACCACTTTTCGCACTTGTGTTGGTGCAGGAAACCACTTTTCGCACTTGTGTTAGTGTGGAAAAAACACTTTTTGCACTTGTGATAGTGTTGAAAAACCACTTTTCGCACTTGTGTTAGTGTTGAAAAACCACTTTTCGCACTTGTGATGGTGCAGGAAACCACTTTTGCACTTGTATTAGTGTGGAAAAAACACTTTTTGCACTTGTGATAGTGTTGAAAAACCACTTTTCGCACTTGTGTTAGTGTTGAAAAACCACTTTTCGCACTTGTGATGGTGCAGGAAACCACTTTTGCACTTGTATTAGTGTGGAAAAAACACTTTTCGCACTTGTGTTAGTGTTGAAAAACCACTTTTCGCACTTGTGTTAGTGTTGAAAAACCACTTTTCGCACTTGTGTTGGTGCAGGAAACCACTTTTGCACTTGTATTAGTGTGGAAAAAACACTTTTTGCACTTTTGATAGTGTTGAAAAACCACTTTTAGCACTTGTGTTAGTGTTGAAAAACCACTTTTCGCACTTGTGTTGGTGCAGGAAACCACTTTTGCACTTGTATTAGTGTGGAATAACCACTTTTCGCACTTGTTTAAGTGTTGAAAGACCACTTTTCGCACTTGTGTTAGTGTTGAAAAACCACTTTTCGCACTTGTGTTGGTGCAGGAAACCACTTTTGCACTTGTATTAGTGTGGAAAAAACACTTTTTGCACTTGTGATAGTGTTGAAAAACCACTTTTCGCACTTGTGTTAGTGTTGAAAAACCACTTTTCGCACTTGTGTTAGTGTTGAAAAACCACTTTTCGCACTTGTGTTGGTGCAGGAAACCACTTTTGCACTTGTATTAGTGTGGAAAAAACACTTTCCGCACTTGTGTTAGTGTTGAAAAACCACTTTTCACACTTGTGTTGGTGCAGGAAACCACTTTTGCACTTGTATTAGTGTGGAAAAAACACTTTTTGCACTTGTGTTAGTGTTGAAAAACCACTTTTCGCACTTGTGTTAGTGTTGAAAAACCACTTTTCGCACTTGTGTTGGTGCAGGAAACTACTTTTGCACTTGTATTAGTGTGGAAAAAACACTTTTCGCACTTGTGTTAGTGTTAAAAAACCACTTTTCGCACTTGTGTTAGTGTTGAAAAACCACATTTCGCACTTGTGTTGGTGCAGGAAACCACTTTTGCACTTGTATTAGTGTGGAAAAACCACTTTTTGCACTTGTGTTAGTGTTGAAAAACCACTTTTCGCACTTGTGTTAGTGTTGAAAAACCACTTTTCGCACTTGTGTTGGTGCAGGAAACCACTTTTGCACTTGTATTAGTGTGGAAAAAACACTTTCCGCACTTGTGTTAGTGTTGAAAAACCACTTTTCACACTTGTGTTGGTGCAGGAAACCACTTTTGCACTTGTATTAGTGTGGAAAAAACACTTTTTGCACTTGTGTTAGTGTTGAAAAACCACTTTTCGCACTTGTGTTAGTGTTGAAAAACCACTTTTCGCACTTGTGTTGGTGCAGGAAACTACTTTTGCACTTGTATTAGTGTGGAAAAAACACTTTTCGCACTTGTGTTAGTGTTGAAAAACCACTTTTCGCACTTGTGTTAGTGTTGAAAAACCACTTTTCGCACTTGTGTTGGTGCAGGAAAACACTTTTGCACTTGTATTAGTGTGGAAAAAATACTTTTTGCACTTGTGATAGTGTTGAAAAACCACTTTTAGCACTTGTGTTAGTGTTGAAAAACCACTTTTCGCACTTGTGTTGGTGCAGGAAACCACTTTTGCACTTGTATTAGTGTGGAAAAACCACTTTTCGCACTTGTGTTAGTGTTGAAAGACCACTTTTCGCACTTGTGTTAGTGTTGAAAAACCACTTTTCGCACTTGTGTTGGTGCAGGAAACCACTTTTGCACTTGTATTAGTGTGGAAAAAACACTTTTTGCACTTGTGATAGTGTTGAAAAACCACTTTTTGCACTTGTGTTGGTGCAGGAAACCACTTTTGCACTTGTATTAGTGTGGAAAAAACACTTTTTGCACTTGTGATAGTGTTGAAAAACCACTTTTCGCACTTGTGTTAGTGTTGAAAAACCACTTTTCGCACTTGTGTTAGTGTTGAAAAACCACTTTTCACACTTGTGTTGGTGCAGGAAACCACTTTTTGCACTTGTGTTAGTGTTGAAAAACCACTTTTCACACTTGTGTTGGTGCAGGAAACCACTTTTGCACTTGTATTAGTGTGGAAAAAACACTTTTTGCACTTGTGTTAGTGTTGAGAAACCACTTTTCGCACTTGTGTTAGTGTTGAAAAACCACTTTTCGCACTTGTGTTGGTGCAGGAAACCACTTTTGCACTTGTATTAGTATGGAAAAAACACTTTTTGCACTTGTGATAGTGTTGAAAAACCACTTTTCGCACTTGTGTTAGTGTTGAAAAACCACTTTTCGCACTTGTGTTAGTGTTGAAAAACCACTTTTCGCACTTGTGTTTGTGTTGAAAAACCACTTTTCGCACTTGTAATGGTGCAGGAAACCACTTTTGCACTTGTATTAGTGTGGAAAAAACACTTTTCGCACTTGTGTTAGTGTTGAAAAACCACTTTTCGCACTTGTGTTGGTGCAGGAAACCACTTTTCGCACTTGTGTTAGTGTGGAAAAAACACTTTTTGCACTTGTGATAGTGTTGAAAAACCACTTTTCGCACTTGTGTTAGTGTTGAAAAACCACTTTTCGCACTTGTGATGGTGCAGGAAACCACTTTTGCACTTGTATTAGTGTGGAAAAAACACTTTTTGCACTTGTGATAGTGTTGAAAAACCACTTTTCGCACTTGTGTTAGTGTTGAAAAACCACTTTTCGCACTTGTGATGGTGCAGGAAACCACTTTTGCACTTGTATTAGTGTGGAAAAAACACTTTTCGCACTTGTGTTAGTGTTGAAAAACCACTTTTCGCACTTGTGTTAGTGTTGAAAAACCACTTTTCGCACTTGTGTTGGTGCAGGAAACCACTTTTGCACTTGTATTAGTGTGGAAAAAACACTTTTTGCACTTTTGATAGTGTTGAAAAACCACTTTTAGCACTTGTGTTAGTGTTGAAAAACCACTTTTCGCACTTGTGTTGGTGCAGGAAACCACTTTTGCACTTGTATTAGTGTGGAATAACCACTTTTCGCACTTGTTTAAGTGTTGAAAGACCACTTTTCGCACTTGTGTTAGTGTTGAAAAACCACTTTTCGCACTTGTGTTGGTGCAGGAAACCACTTTTGCACTTGTATTAGTGTGGAAAAAACACTTTTTGCACTTGTGATAGTGTTGAAAAACCACTTTTCGCACTTGTGTTAGTGTTGAAAAACCACTTTTCGCACTTGTGTTAGTGTTGAAAAACCACTTTTCGCACTTGTGTTGGTGCAGGAAACCACTTTTGCACTTGTATTAGTGTGGAAAAAACACTTTCCGCACTTGTGTTAGTGTTGAAAAACCACTTTTCACACTTGTGTTGGTGCAGGAAACCACTTTTGCACTTGTATTAGTGTGGAAAAAACACTTTTTGCACTTGTGTTAGTGTTGAAAAACCACTTTTCGCACTTGTGTTAGTGTTGAAAAACCACTTTTCGCACTTGTGTTGGTGCAGGAAACTACTTTTGCACTTGTATTAGTGTGGAAAAAACACTTTTCGCACTTGTGTTAGTGTTAAAAAACCACTTTTCGCACTTGTGTTAGTGTTGAAAAACCACATTTCGCACTTGTGTTGGTGCAGGAAACCACTTTTGCACTTGTATTAGTGTGGAAAAACCACTTTTTGCACTTGTGTTAGTGTTGAAAAACCACTTTTCGCACTTGTGTTAGTGTTGAAAAACCACTTTTCGCACTTGTGTTGGTGCAGGAAACCACTTTTGCACTTGTATTAGTGTGGAAAAAACACTTTTTGCACTTGTGATAGTGTTGGAAAACCACTTTTCGCACTTGTGTTAGTGTTGAAAAACCACTTTTCGCACTTGTGTTAGTGTTGAAAAACCACTTTTCACACTTGTGTTGGTGCAGGAAACCACTTTTGCACTTGTATTAGTGTGGAAAAAACACTTTTTGCACTTGTGATAGTGTTGAAAAAACACTTTTCGCACTTCTGTTAGTGTTGAAAAACCACTTTTCGCACTTGTGTTGGTGCAGGAAACCACTTTTGCACTTGTATTAGTGTGGAAAAAACACTTTTTGCACTTGTGATAGTGTTGAAAAACCACTTTTCGCACTTGTGTTAGTGTTGAAAAACAACTTTTCGCACTTGTGTTAGTGTTGAAAAACCACTTTTCGCACTTGTGTTGGTGCAGGAAACCACTTTTGCACTTGTATTAGTGTGGAAAAAACACTTTTTGCACTTGTGATAGTGTTGAAAAACCACTTTTCGCACTTGTGTTAGTGTTGAAAAACCACTTTTCGCACTTGTGATGGTGCAGGAAACCACTTTTGCACTTGTATTAGTGTGGAAAAAACCCTTTTCGCACTTGTGTTAGTGTTGAAAAACCACTTTTCGCACTTGTGTTAGTGTTGAAAAACCACTTTTCGCACTTGTGTTGGTGCAGTAAACCACTTTTGCACTTGTATTAGTGTGGAAAAAACACTTTTTGCACTTGTGTTAGTGTTGAAAAACCACTTTTCGCACTTGTGTTAGTGTTGAAAAACTACTTTTCGCACTTGTGTTAGTGTTGAAAAACCACTTTTCGCACTTGTGTTGGTGCAGGAAACCACTTTTGCACTTGTATTAGTGTGGAAAAAACACTTTTTGCACTTGTGTTAGTGTTGAAAAACCACTTTTCGCACTTGTGTTAGTGTTGAAAAAACACTTTTTGCACTTGTGATAGTGTTGAAAAACCACTTTTCGCACTTGTGTTAGTGTTGAAAAACCACTTTTCGCACTTGTGTTAGTGTTGAAAAACCACTTTTCGCACTTGTGTTGGTGCAGGAAACCACTTTTGCACTTGTATTAGTGTGGAAAAAACACTTTTTGCACTTGTGATAGTGTTGAAAAACCACTTTTCGCACTTGTGTTAGTGTTGAAAAACCACTTTTCGCACTTGTGTTAGTGTTGAAAAACCACTTTTCGCACTTGTGTTGGTGCAGGAAACCACTTTTGCACTTGTATTAGTGTGGAAAAAACACTTTTTGCACTTGTGATAGTGTTGAAAAACCCCTTTTAGCACTTGTATTAGTGTTGAAAAACCACTTTTCGCACTTGTGTTGGTGCAGGAAACCACTTTTGCACTTGTATTAGTGTGGAAAAACCACTTTTCGCACTTGTGTTAGTGTTGAAAGACCACTTTTCGCACTTGTGTTAGTGTTGAAAAACCACTTTTCGCACTTGTGTTGGTGCAGGAAACCACTTTTGCACTTGTATTAGTGTGGAAAAAACACTTTTTGCACTTGTGATAGTGTTGAAAAACCACTTTTCGCACTTGTGTTAGTGTTGAAAAACCACTTTTCGCACTTGTGTTAGTGTTGAAAAACCACTTTTCGCACTTGTGTTGGTGCAGGAAACCACTTTTGCACTTGTATTAGTATGGAAAAAACACTTTTTGCACTTGTGGTAGTGTTGAAAAACCACTTTTCGCACTTGTGTTAGTGTTGAAAAACCACTTTTCGCACTTGTGTTGGTGCAGTAAACCACTTTTGCACTTGTATTAGTGTGGAAAAAACACTTTTTGCACTTGTGTTAGTGTTGAAAAACCACTTTTCGCACTTGTGTTAGTGTTGAAAAACTACTTTTCGCACTTGTGTTAGTGTTGAAAAACCACTTTTCGCACTTGTGTTGGTGCAGGAAACCACTTTTGCACTTGTATTAGTGTGGAAAAAACACTTTTTGCACTTGTGATATTGTTGAAAAACCACTTTTCGCACTTGTGTTAGTGTTGAAAAACCACTTTTCGCACTTGTGTTAGTGTTGAAAAACCACTTTTCGCACTTGTGTTGGTGCAGGAAACCACTTTTGCACTTGCATTAGTATGGAAAAAACACTTTTTGCACTTGTGTTAGTGTTGAAAAACCACTTTTCGCACTTGTGTTAGTGTTGAAAAACCACTTTTCGCACTTGTGTTGGTGCAGTAAACCACTTTTGCACTTGTATTAGTGTGGAAAAAACACTTTTTGCACTTGTGTTAGTGTTGAAAAACCACTTTTTGCACTTGTGGTAGTGTTGAAAAACCACTTTTCGCACTTGTGTTAGTGTTGAAAAACCACTTTTCGCACTTGTGTTGGTGCAGTAAACCACTTTTGCACTTGTATTAGTGTGGAAAAAACACTTTTTGCACTTGTGTTAGTGTTGAAAAACCACTTTTCGCACTTGTGTTAGTGTTGAAAAACTACTTTTCGCACTTGTGTTAGTGTTGAAAAACCACTTTTCGCACTTGTGTTGGTGCAGGAAACCACTTTTGCACTTGTATTAGTGTGGAAAAAACACTTTTTGCACTTGTGATATTGTTGAAAAACCACTTTTCGCACTTGTGTTAGTGTTGAAAAACCACTTTTCGCACTTGTGTTAGTGTTGAAAAACCACTTTTCGCACTTGTGTTGGTGCAGGAAACCACTTTTGCACTTGTATTAGTATGGAAAAAACACTTTTTGCACTTGTGTTAGTGTTGAAAAACCACTTTTCGCACTTGTGTTAGTGTTGAAAAACCACTTTTCGCACTTGTGTTGGTGCAGTAAACCACTTTTGCACTTGTATTAGTGTGGAAAAAACACTTTTTGCACTTGTGTTAGTGTTGAAAAACCACTTTTCGCACTTGTGTTAGTGTTGAAAAACTACTTTTCGCACTTGTGTTAGTGTTGAAAAACCACTTTTCGCACTTGTGTTGGTGCAGGAAACCACTTTTGCACTTGTATTAGTGTGGAAAAAACACTTTTTGCACTTGTGATATTGTTGAAAAACCACTTTTCGCACTTGTGTTAGTGTTGAAAAACCACTTTTCGCAATTGTGTTGGTGCAGGAAACCACTTTTGCACTTGTATTAGTGTTGAAAAAACACTTTTCACACTTTTGTTAGTGTTGAAAAACTACTTTTCGCACTTGTGTTGGTGCAGGAAACCACTTTTGCACTTGTATTAGTATGGAAAAAACACTTTTTGCACTTGTGATAGTGTTGAAAAACCACTTTTCGCACTTGTGTTAGTGTTGAAAAACCACTTTTCGCACTTGTGTTTGTGTTGAAAAACCACTTTTCGCACTTGTGTTAGTGTTGAAAAACCACTTTTCGCACTTGTGATGGTGCAGGAAACCACTTTTGCACTTGTATTAGTGTGGAAAAAACACTTTTCGCACTTGTGTTAGTGTTGAAAAACCACTTTTCGCACTTGTGTTGGTGCAGGAAACCACTTTTCGCACTTGTGTTAGTGTGGAAAAAACACTTTTTGCACTTGTGATAGTGTTGAAAAACCACTTTTCGCACTTGTGTTCGTGTTGAAAAACCACTTTTCGCACTTGTGATGGTGCAGGAAACCACTTTTGCACTTGTATTAGTGTGGAAAAAACACTTTTCGCACTTGTGTTAGTGTTGAAAAACCACTTTTCGCACTTGTGTTAGTGTTGAAAAACCACTTTTCGCACTTGTGTTGGTGCAGGAAACCACTTTTGCACTTGTATTAGTGTGGAAAAAACACTTTTCGCACTTGTGATAGTGTTGAAAAACCACTTTTAGCACTTGTGTTAGTGTTGAAAAACCACTTTTCGCACTTGTGTTGGGGCAGGAAACCACTTTTGCACTTGTATTAGTGTGGAAAAACCACTTTTCGCACTTGTGTTAGTGTTGAAAGACCACTTTTCGCACTTGTGTTAGTGTTGAAAAACCACTTTTCGCACTTGTGTTGGTGCAGGAAACCACTTTTGCACTTGTATTAGTGTGGAAAAAACACTTTTTGCACTTGTGATAGTGTTGAAAAACCACTTTTCGCACTTGTGTTGGTGCAGGAAACCACTTTTGCACTTGTATTAGTGTGGAAAAAACACTTTTTGCACTTGTGATAGTGTTGAAAAACCACTTTTCGCACTTGTGTTAGTGTTGAAAAACCACTTTTCGCACTTGTGTTAGTGTTGAAAAACCACTTTTCACACTTGTGTTGGTGCAGGAAACCACTTTTCGCACTTGTGTTAGTGTTGAAAAACCACTTTTCACACTTGTGTTGGTGCAGGAAACCACTTTTGCACTTGTATTAGTGTGGAAAAAACACTTTTTGCACTTGTGTTAGTGTTGAAAAAACACTTTTCGCACTTGTGTTAGTGTTGAAAAACCACTTTTCGCACTTGTGTTGGTGCAGGAAACCACTTTTGCACTTGTATTAGTATGGAAAAAACACTTTTTGCACTTGTGATAGTGTTGAAAAACCACTTTTCGCACTTGTGTTAGTGTTGAAAAACCACTTTTCGCACTTGTGTTAGTGTTGAAAAACCACTTTTCGCACTTGTGTTAGTGTTGAAAAACCACTTTTCGCACTTGTGATGGTGCAGGAAACCACTTTTGCACTTGTATTAGTGTGGAAAAAACACTTTTCGCACTTGTGTTAGTGTTGAAAAACCACTTTTCGCACTTGTGTTGGTGCAGGAAACCACTTTTCGCACTTGTGTTAGTGTGGACAAAACACTTTTTGCACTTGTGATAGTGTTGAAAAACCACTTTTCGCACTTGTGTTAGTGTTGAAAAACCACTTTTCGCACTTGTGATGGTGCAGGAAACCACTTTTGCACTTGTATTAGTGTGGAAAAAACACTTTTTGCACTTGTGATAGTGTTGAAAAACCACTTTTCGCACTTGTGTTAGTGTTGAAAAACCACTTTTCGCACTTGTGATGGTGCAGGAAACCACTTTTGCACTTGTATTAGTGTGGAAAAAACACTTTTCGCACTTGTGTTAGTGTTGAAAAACCACTTTTCGCACTTGTGTTAGTGTTGAAAAACCACTTTTCGCACTTGTGTTGGTGCAGGAAACCACTTTTGCACTTGTATTAGTGTGGAAAAAACACTTTTTGCACTTGTGACAGTGTTGAAAAACCACTTTTAGCACTTGTGTTAGTGTGAAAAACCACTTTTTGCACTTGTGTTGGTGCAGGAAACCACTTTTGCACTTGTATTAGTGTGGAAAAACCACTTTTCGCACTTGTTTAAGTGTTGAAAGACCACTTTTCGCACTTGTGTTAGTGTTGAAAAACCACTTTTCGCACTTGTGTTGGTGCAGGAAACCACTTTTGCACTTGTATTAGTGTGGAAAAAACACTTTTTGCACTTGTGATAGTGTTGAAAAACCACTTTTCGCACTTGTGTTAGTGTTGAAAAACCACTTTTCGCACTTGTGTTAGTGTTGAAAAACCACTTTTCGCACTTGGGTTGGTGCAGGAAACCACTTTTGCACTTGTATTAGTGTGGAAAAAACACTTTTTGCACTTGTGATAGTGTTGAAAAACCACTTTTCGCACTTGTGTTAGTGTTGAAAAACCACTTTTCGCACTTGTGATGGTGCAGGAAACCACTTTTGCACTTGTATTAGTGTGGAAAAAACCCTTTTCGCACTTGTGTTACTGTTGAAAAACCACTTTTCGCACTTGTGTTAGTGTTGAAAAACCACTTTTCGCACTTGTGTTGGTGCAGTAAACCACTTTTGCACTTGTATTAGTGTGGAAAAAACACTTTTTGCACTTGTGATAGTGTTGAAAAACCACTTTTCGCACTTGTGTTAGTGTTGAAAAACCACTTTTCGCACTTGTGATGGTGCAGGAAACCACTTTTGCACTTGTATTAGTGTGGAAAAAAACACTTTTCGCACTTGTGTTAGTGTTGAAAAACCACTTTTCGCACTTGTGTTGGTGCAGGAAACCTCTTTTGCACTTGTATTAGTGTGGAAAAAACACTTTTTGCACTTGTGATAGTGTTGAAAAACCACTTTTAGCACTTGTGTTAGTGTTGAAAAACCACTTTTCGCACTTATGTTGGTGCAGGAAACCACTTTGCACTTGTATTAGTGTGGAAAAACCACTTTTCGCACTTGTGTTAGTGTTGAAAGACCACTTTTCGCACTTGTGTTAGTGTTGAAAAACCACTTTTCGCACTTGTGTTGGTGCAGGAAACCACTTTTGCACTTGTATTAGTGTGGAAAAAACACTTTTTGCACTTGTGATAGTGTTGAAAAACCACTTTTCGCACTTGTGTTAGTGTTGAAAAACCACTTTTCGCACTTGTGTTAGTGTTGAAAAAACACTTTTTGCACTTGTGATAGTGTTGAAAAACCACTTTTCGCACTTGTGTTAGTGTTGAAAAACCACTTTTCGCACTTGTGTTAGTGTTGAAAAACACTTTTCGCACTTGTGTTGGTGCAGGAAACCACTTTTGCACTTGTATTAGTGTGGAAAAAACACTTTTTGCACTTGTGATAGTGTTGAAAAATCACTTTCGCACTTGTGTTAGTGTTGAAAAACCACTTTTCGCACTTGTGTTAGTGTTGAAAAACCACTTTTCGCACTTGTGTTGGTGCAGGAAACCACTTTTGCACTTGTATTAGTGTGGAAAAAACACTTTTTGCACTTGTGATAGTGTTGAAAAACCCCTTTTAGCACTTGTATTAGTGTTGAAAAACCACTTTTCGCACTTGTGTTGGTGCAGGAAACCACTTTTGCACTTGTATTAGTGTGGAAAAACCACTTTTCGCACTTGTGTTAGTGTTGAAAGACCACTTTTCGCACTTGTGTTAGTGTTGAAAAACCACTTTTCGCACTTGTGCTTGGTGCAGGAAACCACTTTTGCACTTGTATTAGTGTGGAAAAAACACTTTTTGCACTTGTGATAGTGTTGAAAAACCACTTTTCGCACTTGTGTTAGTGTTGAAAAACCACTTTTCGCACTTGTGTTAGTGTTGAAAAACCACTTTTCGCACTTGTGTTGGTGCAGAAACCACTTTTGCACTTGTATTAGTGTGGAAAAAACACTTTTTGCACTTGTGATAGTGTTGAAAAACCACTTTTCGCACTTGTGTTAGTGTTGAAAAACCACTTTTCGCACTTGTGTTAGTGTTGAAAAAACACTTTTTGCACTTGTGATAGTGTTGAAAAACCACTTTTCGCACTTGTGTTAGTGTTGAAAAACCACTTTTCGCACTTGTGTTAGTGTTGAAAAACCACTTTTCGCACTTGTGTTGGTGCAGGAAACCACTTTTGCACTTGTATTAGTGTGGAAAAAACACTTTTTGCACTTGTGATAGTGTTGAAAAATCACTTTTCGCACTTGTGTTAGTGTTGAAAAACCACTTTTCGCACTTGTGTTAGTGTTGAAAAACCACTTTTCGCACTTGTGTTGGTGCAGGAAACCACTTTTGCACTTGTATTAGTGTGGAAAAAACACTTTTTGCACTTGTGATAGTGTTGAAAACCCCTTTTAGCACTTGTATTAGTGTTGAAAAACCACTTTTCGCACTTGTGTTGGTGCAGGAAACCACTTTTGCACTTGTATTAGTGTGGAAAAACCACTTTTCGCACTTGTGTTAGTGTTGAAAGACCACTTTTCGCACTTGTGTTAGTGTTGAAAAACCACTTTTCGCACTTGTGTTGGTGCAGGAAACCACTTTTGCACTTGTATTAGTGTGGAAAAAACACTTTTTGCACTTGTGATAGTGTTGAAAAACCACTTTTCGCACTTGTGTTAGTGTTGAAAAACCACTTTTCGCACTTGTGTTAGTGTTGAAAAACCACTTTTCGCACTTGTGTTGGTGCAGGAAACCACTTTTGCACTTGTATTAGTATGGAAAAAACACTTTTTGCACTTGTGGTAGTGTTGAAAAACCACTTTTCGCACTTGTGTTAGTGTTGAAAACCACTTTTTGCACTTGTGTTAGTGTTGAAAAACCACTTTTCGCACTTGTATTAGTGTGGAAAAACACTTTTCACACTTGTGTTAGTGTTGAAAAACCACTTTTCGCACTTGTGTTAGTGTTGAAAAACCACTTTTCGCACTTGTGTTGGTGCAGTAAACCACTTTTGCACTTGTATTAGTGTGGAAAAAACACTTTTTGCACTTGTGTTAGTGTTGAAAAACCACTTTTCGCACTTGTGTTAGTGTTGAAAAACTACTTTTCGCACTTGTGTTAGTGTTGAAAAACCACTTTTCGCACTTGTGTTGGTGCAGGAAACCACTTTTGCACTTGTATTAGTGTGGAAAAAACACTTTTTGCACTTGTGATATTGTTGAAAAACACTTTTCGCACTTGTGTTAGTGTTGAAAAACCACTTTTCGCACTTGTGTTAGTGTTGAAAAACCACTTTTCGCACTTGTGTTGGTGCAGGAAACCACTTTTGCACTTGTATTAGTATGGAAAAAACACTTTTTGCACTTGTGTTAGTGTTGAAAAACCACTTTTCGCACTTGTGTTAGTGTTGAAAAAACCACTTTTCGCACTTGTGTTGGTGCAGTAAACCACTTTTGCACTTGTATTAGTGTGGAAAAAACACTTTTTGCACTTGTGTTAGTGTTGAAAAACCACTTTTTGCACTTGTGGTAGTGTTGAAAAACCACTTTTCGCACTTGTGTTAGTGTTGAAAAACCACTTTTCGCACTTGTGTTGGTGCAGTAAAACCACTTTTGCACTTGTATTAGTGTGGAAAAAACACTTTTTGCACTTGTGTTAGTGTTGAAAAACCACTTTTCGCACTTGTGTTAGTGTTGAAAAACTACTTTTCGCACTTGTGTTAGTGTTGAAAAACCACTTTTCGCACTTGTGTTGGTGCAGGAAACCACTTTTGCACTTGTATTAGTGTGGAAAAAACACTTTTTGCACTTGTGATATTGTTGAAAAACCACTTTTCGCACTTGTGTTAGTGTTGAAAAACCACTTTTCGCACTTGTGTTAGTGTTGAAAAACCACTTTTCGCACTTGTGTTGGTGCAGGAAACCACTTTTGCACTTGTATTAGTATGGAAAAAACACTTTTTGCACTTGTGTTAGTGTTGAAAAACCACTTTTCGCACTTGTGTTAGTGTTGAAAAACCACTTTTCGCACTTGTGTTGGTGCAGTAAACCACTTTTGCACTTGTATTAGTGTGGAAAAAACACTTTTTGCACTTGTGTTAGTGTTGAAAAACCACTTTTCGCACTTGTGTTAGTGTTGAAAAACTACTTTTCGCACTTGTGTTAGTGTTGAAAAACCACTTTTCGCACTTGTGTTGGTGCAGGAAACCACTTTTGCACTTGTATTAGTGTGGAAAAAACACTTTTTGCACTTGTGATATTGTTGAAAAACCACTTTTCGCACTTGTGTTAGTGTTGAAAAACCACTTTTCGCAATTGTGTTGGTGCAGGAAACCACTTTTGCACTTGTATTAGTGTGGAAAAAACACTTTTCACACTTTTGTTAGTGTTGAAAAACTACTTTTCGCACTTGTGTTGGTGCAGGAAACCACTTTTGCACTTGTATTAGTATGGAAAAAACACTTTTTGCACTTGTGATAGTGTTGAAAAACCACTTTTCGCACTTGTGTTAGTGTTGAAAAACCACTTTTCGCACTTGTGTTTGTGTTGAAAAACCACTTTTCGCACTTGTGTTAGTGTTGAAAAACCACTTTTCGCACTTGTGATGGTGCAGGAAACCACTTTTGCACTTGTATTAGTGTGGAAAAAAACACTTTTCGCACTTGTGTTAGTGTTGAAAAACCACTTTTCGCACTTGTGTTGGTGCAGGAAACCACTTTTCGCACTTGTGTTAGTGTGGAAAAACACTTTTTGCACTTGTGATAGTGTTGAAAAACCACTTTTCGCACTTGTGTTCGTGTTGAAAAACCACTTTTCGCACTTGTGATGGTGCAGGAAACCACTTTTGCACTTGTATTAGTGTGGAAAAAACACTTTTCGCACTTGTGTTAGTGTTGAAAAACCACTTTTCGCACTTGTGTTAGTGTTGAAAAAACCACTTTTCGCACTTGTGTTGGTGCAGGAAACCACTTTTGCACTTGTATTAGTGTGGAAAAAACACTTTTCGCACTTGTGATAGTGTTGAAAAACCACTTTTAGCACTTGTGTTAGTGTTGAAAAAACCACTTTTCGCACTTGTGTTGGGGCAGGAAACCACTTTTGCACTTGTATTAGTGTGGAAAAACCACTTTTCGCACTTGTGTTAGTGTTGAAAGACCACTTTTCGCACTTGTGTTAGTGTTGAAAAACCACTTTTCGCACTTGTGTTGGTGCAGGAAACCACTTTTGCACTTGTATTAGTGTGGAAAAAACACTTTTTGCACTTGTGATAAGTGTTGAAAAACCACTTTTCGCACTTGTGTTGGTGCAGGAAACCACTTTTGCACTTGTATTAGTGTGGAAAAAACACTTTTTGCACTTGTGATAGTGTTGAAAAACCACTTTTCGCACTTGTGTTAGTGTTGAAAAACCACTTTTCGCACTTGTGTTAGTGTTGAAAAACCACTTTTCACACTTGTGTTGGTGCAGGAAACCACTTTTCGCACTTGTGTTAGTGTTGAAAAACCACTTTTCACACTTGTGTTGGTGCAGGAAACCACTTTTGCACTTGTATTAGTGTGGAAAAAACACTTTTTGCACTTGTGTTAGTGTTGAAAAACCACTTTTCGCACTTGTGTTAGTGTTGAAAAACCACTTTTCGCACTTGTGTTGGTGCAGGAAACCACTTTTGCACTTGTATTAGTATGGAAAAAACACTTTTTGCACTTGTGATAGTGTTGAAAAACCACTTTTCGCACTTGTGTTAGTGTTGAAAAACCACTTTTCGCACTTGTGTTAGTGTTGAAAAACCACTTTTCGCACTTGTGTTAGTGTTGAAAAACCACTTTTCGCACTTGTGATGGTGCAGGAAACCACTTTTGCACTTGTATTAGTGTGGAAAAAAACACTTTTCGCACTTGTGTTAGTGTTGAAAAACCACTTTTCGCACTTGTGTTGGTGCAGGAAACCACTTTTCGCACTTGTGTTAGGTGTGGACAAAACACTTTTTGCACTTGTGATAGTGTTGAAAAACCACTTTTCGCACTTGTGTTAGTGTTGAAAAACCACTTTTCGCACTTGTGATGGTGCAGGAAACCACTTTTGCACTTGTATTAGTGTGGAAAAAACACTTTTTGCACTTGTGATAGTGTTGAAAAACCACTTTTCGCACTTGTGTTAGTGTTGAAAAACCACTTTTCGCACTTGTGATGGTGCAGGAAACCACTTTTGCACTTGTATTAGTGTGGAAAAAACACTTTTCGCACTTGTGTTAGTGTTGAAAAACCACTTTTCGCACTTGTGTTAGTGTTGAAAAACCACTTTTCGCACTTGTGTTGGTGCAGGAAACCACTTTTGCACTTGTATTAGTGTGGAAAAAACACTTTTTGCACTTGTGATAGTGTTGAAAAACCACTTTTAGCACTTGTGTTAGTGTTGAAAAACCACTTTTTGCACTTGTGTTGGTGCAGGAAACCACTTTTGCACTTGTATTAGTGTGGAAAAACCACTTTTCGCACTTGTTTAAGTGTTGAAAGACCACTTTTCGCACTTGTGTTAGTGTTGAAAAAACCACTTTTCGCACTTGTGTTGGTGCAGGAAACCACTTTTGCACTTGTATTAGTGTGGAAAAAACACTTTTTGCACTTGTGATAGTGTTGAAAAACCACTTTTCGCACTTGTGTTAGTGTTGAAAAACCAACTTTTCGCACTTGTGTTAGTGTTGAAAAACCACTTTTCGCACTTGGGTTGGTGCAGGAACCACTTTTGCACTTGTATTAGTGTGGAAAAAACACTTTTTGCACTTGTGATAGTGTTGAAAAACCACTTTTCGCACTTGTGTTAGTGTTGAAAAACCACTTTTCGCACTTGTGATGGTGCAGGAAACCACTTTTGCACTTGTATTAGTGTGGAAAAACCCTTTTCGCACTTGTGTTAGTGTTGAAAAACCACTTTTCGCACTTGTGTTAGTGTTGAAAAACCACTTTTCGCACTTGTGTTGGTGCAGTAAACCACTTTTGCACTTGTATTAGTGTGGAAAAAACACTTTTTGCACTTGTGATAGTGTTGAAAAACCACTTTTCGCACTTGTGTTAGTGTTGAAAAACCACTTTTCGCACTTGTGATGGTGCAGGAAACCACTTTTGCACTTGTATTAGTGTGGAAAAAACACTTTTCGCACTTGTGTTAGTGTTGAAAAACCACTTTTCGCACTTGTGTTGGTGCAGGAAACCTCTTTTGCACTTGTATTAGTGTGGAAAAAACACTTTTTGCACTTGTGATAGTGTTGAAAAACCACTTTTAGCACTTGTGTTAGTGTTGAAAAACCACTTTTCGCACTTGTGTTGGTGCAGGAAACCACTTTTGCACTTGTATTAGTGTGGAAAAAACCACTTTCGCACTTGTGTTAGTGTTGAAAAGACCACTTTTCGCACTTGTGTTAGTGTTGAAAAACCACTTTTCGCACTTGTGTTGGTGCAGGAAACCACTTTTGCACTTGTATTAGTGTGGAAAAAACACTTTTTGCACTTGTGATAGTGTTGAAAAACCACTTTTCGCACTTGTGTTAGTGTTGAAAAACCACTTTTCGCACTTGTGTTAGTGTTGAAAAAACACTTTTTGCACTTGTGATAGTGTTGAAAAAAACCTAGTGTTGAAAAACCACTTTTCGCACTTGTGTTAGTGTTGAAAAACCACTTTTCGCACTTGTGTTGGTGCAGGAAACCACTTTTGCACTTGTATTAGTGTGGAAAAAACACTTTTTGCACTTGTGATAGTGTTGAAAAACCACTTTTCGCACTTGTGTTAGTGTTGAAAAACCACTTTTCGCACTTGTGTTAGTGTTGAAAAACCACTTTTCGCACTTGTGTTGGTGCAGGAAACCACTTTTGCACTTGTATTAGTGTGGAAAAAACACTTTTTGCACTTGTGATAGTGTTGAAAAACCCCTTTTAGCACTTGTATTAGTGTTGAAAAAACCACTTTTCGCACTTGTGTTGGTGCAGGAAACCACTTTTGCACTTGTATTAGTGTGGAAAAACCACTTTTCGCACTTGTGTTAGTGTTGAAAGACCACTTTTCGCACTTGTGTTAGTGTTGAAAAACCCACTTTTCGCACTTGTGTTGGTGCAGGAAACCACTTTTGCACTTGTATTAGTGTGGAAAAAACACTTTTTGCACTTGTGATAGTGTTGAAAAACCACTTTTCGCACTTGTGTTAGTGTTGAAAAACCACTTTTCGCACTTGTGTTAGTGTTGAAAAACACTTTTCGCACTTGTGTTGGTGCAGGAAACCACTTTTGCACTTGTATTAGTATGGAAAAAACACTTTTTGCACTTGTGGTAGTGTTGAAAAACCACTTTTCGCACTTGTGTTAGTGTTGAAAAACCACTTTCGCACTTGTATTAGTGTGGAAAAAACACTTTTCACACTTGTGTTAGTGTTGAAAAACCACTTTTCGCACTTGTGTTAGTGTTGAAAAACCACTTTTCGCACTTGTGTTGGTGCAGGAAACCACTTTTGCACTTGTATTAGTATGGAAAAAACACTTTTTGCACTTGTGATAGTGTTGAAAAACCACTTTTCGCACTTGTGTTAGTGTTGAAAACACTTTTCGCACTTGTGTTAGTGTTGAAAAACCACTTTTCGCACTTGTGTTAGTGTTGAAAATCCACTTTTCGCACTTGTGATGGTGCAGGAAACCACTTTTGCACTTGTATTAGTGTGGAAAAAACACTTTTCGCACTTGTGTTAGTGTTGAAAAACCACTTTTCGCACTTGTGTTGGTGCAGGAAACCACTTTTCGCACATGTGTTAGTGTGGAAAAAACACTTTTTGCACTTGTGATAGTGTTGAAAAACCACTTTTCGCACTTGTGTTAGCGTTGAAAAACCACTTTTCGCACTTGTGATGGTGCAGGAAACCACTTTTGCACTTGTATTAGTGTGGAAAAAACACTTTTCGCACTTGTGTTAGTGTTGAAAAACCACTTTTCGCACTTGTGTTAGTGTTGAAAAACCACTTTTCGCACTTGTGTTGGTGCAGGAAACCACTTTTGCACTTGTATTAGTGTGGAAAAAACACTTTTTGCACTTGTGATAGTGTTGAAAAACCACTTTTCGCACTTGTGTTAGTGTTGAAAAACCACTTTTCGCACTTGTGTTAGTGTTGAAAAAACACTTTTTGCACTTGTGATAGTGTTGAAAAACCACTTTTCGCACTTGTGTTAGTGTTGAAAAACCACTTTTCGCACTTGTGTTAGTGTTGAAAAACCACTTTTCGCACTTGTGTTGGTGCAGGAAACCACTTTTGCACTTGTATTAGTGTGGAAAAAACACTTTTTGCACTTGTGATAGTGTTGAAAAACCACTTTTCGCACTTGTGTTAGTGTTGAAAAACCACTTTTCGCACTTGTGTTAGTGTTGAAAAACCACTTTTCGCACTTGTGTTGGTGCAGGAAACCACTTTTGCACTTGTATTAGTGTGGAAAAAACACTTTTTGCACTTGTGATAGTGTTGAAAAACCCCTTTTAGCACTTGTATTAGTGTTGAAAAACCACTTTTCGCACTTGTGTTGGTGCAGGAAACCACTTTTGCACTTGTATTAGTGTGGAAAAACCACTTTTCGCACTTGTGTTAGTGTTGAAAGACCACTTTTCGCACTTGTGTTAGTGTTGAAAAACCACTTTTCGCACTTGTGTTGGTGCAGGAAACCACTTTTGCACTTGTA
>NW_027618861.1:0-59032 GCF_964187855.1 Myxine glutinosa | reverse complement strand
TGAAAAACCACTTTTCGCACTAGTGTTAGTGTTGAAAAACACTTTTCGCACTTGTGTTAGTGTTGAAAAAACCACTTTTCGCACTTGTGTTGGTGAAGGAAACCACTTTTGCACTTGTATTAGTGTGGAAAAAAACACTTTTCGCACTTGTGTTGGTGTTGAAAAAACCACTTTTCGCACTTGTGTTAGTGTTGAAAAACCACTTTTCGCACTTGTGTTGGTGCAGGAAACCATTTTTGCACTTGTATTAGTGTGGAAAAAACACTTTTTGCACTTGTGATATTGTTGAAAAACCACTTTTTACACTTGTGTTAGTGTTGAAAACCACTTTTCGCACTTGTGTTGGTGCAGGAAACCACTTTTGCACTTGTATTAGTGTGGAAAAAACACTTTTTGCACTTGTGATAGTGTTGAAAAACCACTTTTCGCACTTGTGTTAGTGTTGAAAAACCACTTTTACACTTGTGTTAGTGTTGAAAAAACCACTTTTCGCACTTGTGTTGGTGCAGGAAACCACTTTTGCACTTGTATTAGTGTGGAAAAAAACACTTTTTGCACTTGTGATAGTGTTGAAAAACCACTTTTCGCACTTGTGTTGGTGCAGGAAACCACTTTTGCACTTGTATTTGTGTGGAAAAAACACTTTTCGCACTTGTGTTCGTGTTGAAAAACCACTTTTCGCTACGAGTGTTAGTGTTGAAAAACCACTTTTCGCACTTGTGTTAGTGTTGAAAAACCACTTTTCGCACTTGTGTTGGTGAAGGAAACCACTTTTGCACTTGTATTAGTGTGGAAAAAACACTTTTCGCACTTGTGTTGGTGTTGAAAAACCACTTTTCGCACTTGTGTTAGTGTTGAAAAACCACTTTTCGCACTTGTGTTGGTGCAGGAAACCACTTTTGCACTTGTATTAGTGTGGAAAAAACACTTTTTGCACTTGTGATATTGTTGAAAAACCACTTTTTACACTTGTGTTAGTGTTGAAAAACCACTTTTCGCACTTGTGTTGGTGCAGGAAACCACTTTTGCACTTGTATTAGTGTGGAAAAAAACACTTTTTGCACTTGTGATAGTGTTGAAAAACCACTTTTCGCACTTGTGTTAGTGTTGAAAAACCACTTTTACACTTGTGTTAGTGTTGAAAAACCACTTTTCGCACTTGTGTTGGTGCAGGAAACCACTTTTGCACTTGTATTAGTGTGGAAAAAACACTTTTTGCACTTGTGATAGTGTTGAAAAACCACTTTTCGCACTTGTGTTAGTGTTGAAAAACCACTTTTCGCACTTGTGTTGGTGCAGGAAACCACTTTCGCACTTGTATTAGTGTGGAAAAAACACTTTTTGCACTTGTGATAGTGTTGATAAACCACTTTTCGCACTTGTGTTAGTGTTGAAAAACCACTTTTCGCACTTGTGTTAGTGTTGAAAAACCACTTTTCGCACTTGTATTGGTGCAGGAAACCACTTTTGCACTTGTATTAGTGTGGAAAAAACACTTTTCACACTTGTGTTAGTGTTGAAAAACCACTTTTCGCACTTGTGTTGGTGCAGGAAACCACTTTTGCACTTGTATTAGTGTGGAAAAAACACTTTTTGCACTTGTGATAGTGTTGAAAAACCACTTTTCGCACTTGTGTTAGTGTTGAAAACCACTTTTACACTTGTGTTAGTGTTGAAAAACCACTTTTCGCACTTGTGTTGGTGCAGGAAACCACTTTTGCACTTGTATTAGTGTGGAAAAAACACTTTTCGCACTTGTGTTGGTGTTGAAAAAACCACTTTTCAGCACTTGTGTTAGTGTTGAAAAACCACTTTTCGCACTTGTGTTGGTGCAGGAAACCACTTTTGCACTTGTATTAGTGTGGAAAAAACACTTTTTGCACTTGTGATATTGTTGAAAAACCACTTTTTACACTTGTGTTAGTGTTGAAAACCACTTTTCGCACTTGTGTTGGTGCAGGAAACCACTTTTGCACTTGTATTAGTGTGGAAAAAACACTTTTTGCACTTGTGATAGTGTTGAAAAACCACTTTTCGCACTTGTGTTAGTGTTGAAAAACCACTTTTACACTTGTGTTAGTGTTGAAAAACCACTTTTCGCACTTGTGTTGGTGCAGGAAACCACTTTTGCACTTGTATTAGTGTGGAAAAAACACTTTTTGCACTTGTGATAGTGTTGAAAAAACCACTTTTCGCACTTGTGTTAGTGTTGAAAAACCACTTTTCGCACTTGTGTTGGTGCAGGAAACCACTTTCGCACTTGTATTAGTGTGGAAAAAACACTTTTTGCACTTGTGATAGTGTTGATAAACCACTTTTCGCACTTGTGTTAGTGTTGAAAAACCACTTTTTCGCACTTGTGTTAGTGTTGAAAAACCACTTTTCGCACTTGTATTGGTGCAGGAAACCACTTTTGCACTTGTATTAGTGTGGAAAAAACACTTTTTGTACTTGTGATTAGTGTTGAAAAACCACTTTTCGCACTTGTGTTTGTGTTGAAAAACCACTTTTCGCACTTGTGTTGGTGCAGGGAAGCCACTTTTGCACTTGTATTAGTGTGGAAAAACTACTTTTCGCACTTGTGTTAGTGTTGAAAAACCACTTTTCGCACTTGTGTTAGTGTTGAAAAACCACTTTTCGCACTTGTGTTGGTGCAGGAAACCACTTTTGCACTTGTATTAGTGTGGAAAAAAACACTTTTCGCACTTGTGTTAGTGTTGAAAAACCACTTTTCGCACTTGTGTTAGTGTTGAAAAACCACTTCTCGCACTTGTGTTGGTGCAGGAAACCACTTTTGCACTTGTATTAGTGTGGAAAAAACACTTTTTGCACTTGCGATAGTGTTGAAAAACCACTTTTCGCACTTGTGTTAGTGTTGAAAAACCACTTTTCGCACTTGTGTTAGTGTTGAAAAACCACTTTTCGCACTTGTGTTAATGTTGAAAAACCACTTTTCGCACTTGTGTTGGTGCAGGAAACCACTTTTGCACTTGTATTCGTGTGGAAAAACCACTTTTCGCACTTGTGTTAGTGTTGAAAAACAACTTTTCGCACTTGTGTTAGTGTTGAAAAACCACTTTTCGCACTTGTGTTAGTGTTGAAAAACCACTTTTCGCACTTGTGTTGGTGCAGGGAAACCACTTTTGCACTTGTATTAGTGTGGACAAACCACTTTTCGCACTTGTGTTAGTGTTGAAAAAACACTTTTCGCACTTGTGTTTGTGTTGAAATACCACTTTTCGCACTTGTGTTAGTGTTGAAAAACCACTTTTCGCACTTGTATTGGTGCAGGAAACCACTTTTGCACTTGTATTAGTGTGGAAAAAACACTTTTTGCACTTGTGATAGTGTTGAAAACCCACTTTTCGCTCTTGTGTTAGTGTTGAAAAACCACTTTTTGCACTTGTGTTGGTGCAGGAAACCACTTTTGCAATTGTATTAGTGTGGAAAAACCACTTTTCGCACTGGTGTTCGTGTTGAAAAACCACTTTTCGCACTTGTGTTGGTGCAGGAAACCACTTTTGCACTTGTATTAGTGTGGAAAAACCACTTTTCGCACTTGTGTTAGTGTTGAAAAACCACTTTTCGCACTTGTGTTAGTGTTGAAAAACCACTTTTCGCACTTGTGTTAGTGTTGAAAAACCACTTTTCGCACTTGTGTTGGTGCAGAAAACCACTTTTGCACTTGTATTAGTGTGGAAAAAACACTTTTCGCACTTGTGTTGGTGAAGGAAACCACTTTTGCACTTGTATTAGTGTGGAAAAAACACTTTTTGCACTTGTGTTGGTGTTGGAAAAACCACTTTTCGCACTTGTGTTAGTGTTGAAAAACCACTTTTCGCACTTGTGTTAGTGTTGAAAAACCACTTTTCGCACTTGTGTTGGTGCAGGAAACCACTTTTGCACTTGTATTTGTGTGGAAAAACCACTTTTCGCACTTGTGTTAGTGTTGAAAAACCACTTTTCGCACTAGTGTTAGTGTTGAAAAACCACTTTTCGCACTTGTATTGGTGCAGGAAACCACTTTTGCACTTGTATTAGTGTGGAAAAAACACTTTTCACACTTGTGTTAGTGTTGAAAAACCACTTTTCGCACTTGTGTTAGTGTTGAAAAACCACTTTTCGCACTTGTATTGGTGCAGGAAACCACTTTTGCACTTGTATTAGTGTGGAAAAAACACTTTTCACACTTGTGTTAGTGTTGAAAAACCACTTTTCGCACTTGTGTTGGTGCAGGAAACCACTTTTGCACTTGTATTTGTGTGGAAAAACCACTTTTCGCACTGTGTTAGTGTTGAAAAACCACTTTTCGCACTAGTGTTAGTGTTGAAAAACCACTTTTCGCACTTGTGTTAGTGTTGAAAAACCACTTTTCGCACTTGTGTTGGTGAAGGGAAACCACTTTTGCACTTGTATTAGTGTGGAAAAAAACACTTTTTGTACTTGTGATAGTGTGTTGAAAAACCACTTTTCGCACTTGTGTTTGTGTTGAAAAACCACTTTTCGCACTTGTGTTGGTGCAGGAAGCCACTTTTGCACTTGTATTAGTGTGGAAAAACTACTTTTCGCACTTGTGTTAGTGTTGAAAAACCACTTTTCGCACTTGTGTTAGTGTTGAAAAACCACTTTTCGCACTTGTGTTGGTGCAGGAAACAACTTTTGCACTTGTATTAGTGTGGAAAAAACACTTTTCGCACTTGTGTTAGTGTTGAAAAACCACTTTTCGCACTTGTGTTAGTGTTGAAAAACCACTTTTCGCACTTGTGTTGGTGCAGGAAACCACTTTTGCACTTGTATTAGTGTGGAAAAAACACTTTTTGCACTTGTGATATTGTTGAAAAACCACTTTTTACACTTGTGTTAGTGTTGAAAAACCACTTTTCGCACTTGTGTTGGTGCAGGAAACCACTTTTGCACTTGTATTAGTGTGGAAAAAACACTTTTTGCACTTGTGATAGTGTTGAAAAACCACTTTTCGCACTTGTGTTAGTGTTGAAAAACCACTTTTACACTTGTGTTAGTGTTGAAAAACCACTTTTCGCACTTGTGTTGGTGCAGGAAACCACTTTTGCACTTGTATTAGTGTGGAAAAAACACTTTTTGCACTTGTGATAGTGTTGAAAAACCACTTTTCGCACTTGTGTTAGTGTTGAAAAACCACTTTTCGCACTTGTGTTGGTGCAGGAAACCACTTTCGCACTTGTATTAGTGTGGAAAAAACACTTTTTGCACTTGTGATAGTGTTGATAAACCACTTTTCGCACTTGTGTTAGTGTTGAAAAACCACTTTTCGCACTTGTGTTAGTGTTGAAAAACCACTTTTCGCACTTGTATTGGTGCAGGAAACCACTTTTGCACTTGTATTAGTGTGGAAAAAACACTTTTCACACTTGTGTTAGTGTTGAAAAACCACTTTTCGCACTTGTGTTGGTGCAGGAAACCACTTTTGCACTTGTATTAGTGTGGAAAAAACACTTTTTGCACTTGTGATAGTGTTGAAAAACCACTTTTCGCACTTGTGTTAGTGTTGAAAAACCACTTTTACACTTGTGTTAGTGTTGAAAAACCACTTTTCGCACTTGTGTTGGTGCAGGAAACCACTTTTGCACTTGTATTAGTGTGGAAAAAACACTTTTCGCACTTGTGTTGGTGTTGAAAAACCACTTTTCGCACTTGTGTTAGTGTTGAAAAACCACTTTTCGCACTTGTGTTGGTGCAGGAAACCACTTTTGCACTTGTATTAGTGTGGAAAAAACACTTTTTGCACTTGTGATATTGTTGAAAAACCACTTTTTACACTTGTGTTAGTGTTGAAAACCCACTTTTCGCACTTGTGTTGGTGCAGGAAACCACTTTTGCACTTGTATTAGTGTGGAAAAAACACTTTTTGCACTTGTGATAGTGTTGAAAAACCACTTTTCGCACTTGTGTTAGTGTTGAAAAACCACTTTTACACTTGTGTTAGTGTTGAAAAACCACTTTTCGCACTTGTGTTGGTGCAGGAAACCACTTTTGCACTTGTATTAGTGTGGAAAAAACACTTTTTGCACTTGTGATAGTGTTGAAAAACCACTTTTCGCACTTGTGTTAGTGTTGAAAAACCACTTTTCGCACTTGTGTTGGTGCAGGAAACCACTTTTGCACTTGTATTAGTGTGGAAAAAACACTTTTCGCACTTGTGTTAGTGTTGAAAAACCACTTTTCGCACTTGTGTTAGTGTTGAAAAACCACTTTTCGCACTTGTGTTGGTGCAGGAAACCACTTTTGCACTTGTATTAGTGTGGAAAAAACACTTTTTGCACTTGCGATAGTGTTGAAAAACCACTTTTCGCACTTGTGTTAGTGTTGAAAAACCACTTTTCGCACTTGTGTTAGTGTTGAAAAACCACTTTTCGCACTTGTGTTGGTGCAGGAAACCACTTTTGCACTTGTATTCGTGTGGAAAAACCACTTTTCGCACTTGTGTTATTGTTGAAAAACAACTTTTCGCACATGTGTTAGTGTTGAAAAACCACTTTTCGCACTTGTGTTAGTGTTGAAAAACCACTTTTCGCACTTGTGTTGGTGCAGGAAACCACTTTTGCACTTGTATTAGTGTGGAAAAACCACTTTTTGCACTTGTGTTAGTGTTGAAAAAACACTTTTCGCACTTGTGTTTGTGTTGAAATACCACTTTTCGCACTTGTGTTAGTGTTGAAAAACCACTTTTCGCACTTGTATTGGTGCAGGAAACCACTTTTGCACTTGTATTAGTGTGGAAAAAACACTTTTCACACTTGTGTTAGTGTTGAAAAACCACTTTTCGCACTTGTGTTGGTGCAGGAAACCACTTTTGCACTTGTATTTGTGTGGAAAAACCACTTTTCGCACTTGTGTTAGTGTTGAAAAACCACTTTTCGCACTAGTGTTAGTGTTGAAAAACCACTTTTCGCACTTGTGTTAGTGTTGAAAAACCACTTTTCGCACTTGTGTTGGTGAAGGAAACCACTTTTGCACTTGTATTAGTGTGGAAAAAACACTTTTCGCACTTGTGTTGGTGTTGAAAAACCACTTTTCGCACTTGTGTTAGTGTTGAAAAACCACTTTTCGCACTTGTGTTGGTGCAGGAAATCATTTTTGCACTTGTATTAGTGTGGAAAAAACACTTTTTGCACTTGTGATATTGTTGAAAAACCACTTTTTACACTTGTGTTAGTGTTGAAAAACCACTTTTCGCTCTTGTGTTGGTGCAGGAAACCACTTTTGCACTTGTATTAGTGTGGAAAAAACACTTTTTGCACTTGTGATAGTGTTGAAAAACCACTTTTCGCACTTGTGTTAGTGTTGAAAAACCACTTTTACACTTGTGTTAGTGTTGAAAAACCACTTTTCGCACTTGTGTTGGTGCAGGAAACCACTTTTGCACTTGTATTAGTGTGGAAAAAACACTTTTTGCATATGTGATAGTGTTGAAAAACCACTTTTCGCACTTGTGTTGGTGCAGGAAACCACTTTTGCACTTGTATTTGTGTGGAAAAACCACTTTTCGCACTTGTGTTCGTGTTGAAAAACCACTTTTCGCACGAGTGTTAGTGTTGAAAAACCACTTTTCGCACTTGTGTTAGTGTTGAAAAACCACTTTTCGCACTTGTGTTAGTGTTGAAAAACCACTTTTCGCACTTGTGTTGGTGCAGGAAACCACTTTTGCACTTGTATTAGTGTGGAAAAAACACTTTTTGCACTTGTGATAGTGTTGAAAAACCACTTTTCGCACTTGTGTTAGTGTTGAAAAACCACTTTTCGCACTTGTATTGGTGCAGGAAACCACTTTTGCACTTGTATTAGTGTGGAAAAACCAGTTTTCGCACTTGTGTTAGTGTTGAAAAACCACTTTTCGCACTTGTGTTAGTGTTGAAAAACCACTTTTCGCACTTGTGTTAGTGTTGAAAAACCACTTTTCGCACTTGTGTTGGTGCAGGAAACCACTTTTGCACTTGTATTAGTGTGGAAAAAACACTTTTCACACTTGTGTTAGTGTTGAAAAACCACTTTTCGCACTTGTGTTGGTGAAGGAAACCACTTTTGCACTTGTATTATTGTGGAAAAAACACTTTTCGCACTTGTGTTGGTGTTGAAAAACCACTTTTCGCACTTGTGTTAGTGTTGAAAAACCACTTTTCGCACTTGTGTTGGTGCAGGAAACCACTTTTGCACTTGTATTAGTGTGGAAAAAACACTTTTTGCACTTGTGATATTGTTGAAAAACCACTTTTTACACTTGTGTTAGTGTTGAAAAACCACTTTTCGCACTTGTGTTGGTGCAGGAAACCACTTTTGCACTTGTATTAGTGTGGAAAAACCACTTTTCGCACTTGTGTTAGTGTTGAAAAACCACTTTTACACTTGTGTTAGTGTTGAAAAACCACTTTTCGCACTTGTGTTGGTGCAGGAAACCACTTTTGCACTTGTATTAGTGTGGAAAAACACTTTTTGCACTTGTGATAGTGTTGAAAAACCACTTTTCGCACTTGTGTTAGTGTTGAAAAACCACTTTTCGCACTTGTGTTGGTGCAGGAAACCACTTTCGCACTTGTATTAGTGTGGAAAAAACACTTTTTGCACTTGTGATAGTGTTGATAAACCACTTTTCGCACTTGTGTTAGTGTTGAAAAACCACTTTTCGCACTTGTGTTAGTGTTGAAAAACCACTTTTCGCACTTGTATTGGTGCAGGAAACCACTTTTGCACTTGTATTAGTGTGGAAAAAACACTTTTTGTACTTGTGATAGTGTTGAAAAACCACTTTTCGCACTTGTGTTTGTGTTGAAAAACCACGTTTCGCACTTGTGTTGGTGCAGGAAGCCACTTTTGCACTTGTATTAGTGTGGAAAAACTACTTTTCGCACTTGTGTTAGTGTTGAAAAACCACTTTTCGCACTTGTGTTAGTGTTGAAAAACCACTTTTCGCACTTGTGTTGGTGCAGGAAACCACTTTTGCACTTGTATTAGTGTGGAAAAAACACTTTTCGCACTTGTGTTAGTGTTGAAAAACCACTTTTCGCACTTGTGTTAGTGTTGAAAAACCACTTTTCGCACTTGTGTTGGTGCAGGAAACCACTTTTGCACTTGTATTAGTGTGGAAAAAACACTTTTTGCACTTGCGATAGTGTTGAAAAACCACTTTTCGCACTTGTGTTAGTGTTGAAAAACCACTTTTCGCACTTGTGTTAGTGTTGAAAAACCACTTTTCGTACTTGTGTTGGTGCAGGAAACCACTTTTGCACTTGTATTCGTGTGGAAAAACCACTTTTCGCACTTGTGTTATTGTTGAAAAACAACTTTTCGCACATGTGTTAGTGTTGAAAAACCACTTTTCGCACTTGTGTTAGTGTTGAAAAACCACTTTTCGCACTTGTGTTGGTGCAGGAAACCACTTTTGCACTTGTATTAGTGTGGAAAAACCACTTTTTGCACTTGTGTTAGTGTTGAAAAAACACTTTTCGCACTTGTGTTTGTGTTGAAATACCACTTTTCGCACTTGTGTTAGTGTTGAAAAACCACTTTTCGCACTTGTATTGGTGCAGGAAACCACTTTTGCACTTGTATTAGTGTGGAAAAAACACTTTTCACACTTGTGTTAGTGTTGAAAAACCACTTTTCGCACTTGTGTTGGTGCAGGAAACCACTTTTGCACTTGTATTTGTGTGGAAAAACCACTTTTCGCACTTGTGTTAGTGTTGAAAAACCACTTTTCGCACTAGTGTTAGTGTTGAAAAACCACTTTTCGCACTTGTGTTAGTGTTGAAAAACCACTTTTCGCACTTGTGTTGGTGAAGGAAACCACTTTTGCACTTGTATTAGTGTGGAAAAAACACTTTTCGCACTTGTGTTGGTGTTGAAAAACCACTTTTCGCACTTGTGTTAGTGTTGAAAAACCACTTTTCGCACTTGTGTTGGTGCAGGAAACCATTTTTGCACTTGTATTAGTGTGGAAAAAACACTTTTTGCACTTGTGATATTGTTGAAAAACCACTTTTTACACTTGTGTTAGTGTTGAAAAACCACTTTTCGCACTTGTGTTGGTGCAGGAAACCACTTTTGCACTTGTATTAGTGTGGAAAAAACACTTTTTGCACTTGTGATAGTGTTGAAAAACCACTTTTCGCACTTGTGTTAGTGTTGAAAAACCACTTTTACACTTGTGTTAGTGTTGAAAAACCACTTTTCGCACTTGTGTTGGTGCAGGAAACCACTTTTGCACTTGTATTAGTGTGGAAAAAACACTTTTTGCACTTGTGATAGTGTTGAAAAACCACTTTTCGCACTTGTGTTGGTGCAGGAAACCACTTTTGCACTTGTATTTGTGTGGAAAAACCACTTTTCGCACTTGTGTTCGTGTTGAAAAACCACTTTTCGCACGAGTGTTAGTGTTGAAAAACCACTTTTCGCACTTGTGTTAGTGTTGAAAAACCACTTTTCGCACTTGTGTTGGTGAAGGAAACCACTTTTGCACTTGTATTAGTGTGGAAAAAACACTTTTCGCACTTGTGTTGGTGTTGAAAAACCACTTTTCGCACTTGTGTTAGTGTTGAAAAACCACTTTTCGCACTTGTGTTGGTGCAGGAAACCACTTTTGCACTTGTATTAGTGTGGAAAAAACACTTTTTGCACTTGTGATATTGTTGAAAAACCACTTTTTACACTTGTGTTAGTGTTGAAAAACCACTTTTCGCACTTGTGTTGGTGCAGGAAACCACTTTTGCACTTGTATTAGTGTGGAAAAAACACTTTTTGCACTTGTGATAGTGTTGAAAAACCACTTTTCGCACTTGTGTTAGTGTTGAAAAACCACTTTTACACTTGTGTTAGTGTTGAAAAACCACTTTTCGCACTTGTGTTGGTGCAGGAAACCACTTTTGCACTTGTATTAGTGTGGAAAAAACACTTTTTGCACTTGTGATAGTGTTGAAAAACCACTTTTCGCACTTGTGTTAGTGTTGAAAAACCACTTTTCGCACTTGTGTTGGTGCAGGAAACCACTTTCGCACTTGTATTAGTGTGGAAAAAACACTTTTTGCACTTGTGATAGTGTTGATAAACCACTTTTCGCACTTGTGTTAGTGTTGAAAAACCACTTTTCGCACTTGTGTTAGTGTTGAAAAACCACTTTTCGCACTTGTATTGGTGCAGGAAACCACTTTTGCACTTGTATTAGTGTGGAAAAAACACTTTTCACACTTGTGTTAGTGTTGAAAAACCACTTTTCGCACTTGTGTTGGTGCAGGAAACCACTTTTGCACTTGTATTAGTGTGGAAAAAACACTTTTTGCACTTGTGATAGTGTTGAAAAACCACTTTTCGCACTTGTGTTAGTGTTGAAAAACCACTTTTACACTTGTGTTAGTGTTGAAAAACCACTTTTCGCACTTGTGTTGGTGCAGGAAACCACTTTTGCACTTGTATTAGTGTGGAAAAAACACTTTTCGCACTTGTGTTGGTGTTGAAAAACCACTTTTCGCACTTGTGTTAGTGTTGAAAAACCACTTTTCGCACTTGTGTTGGTGCAGGAAACCACTTTTGCACTTGTATTAGTGTGGAAAAAACACTTTTTGCACTTGTGATATTGTTGAAAAACCACTTTTTACACTTGTGTTAGTGTTGAAAACCCACTTTTCGCACTTGTGTTGGTGCAGGAAACCACTTTTGCACTTGTATTAGTGTGGAAAAAACACTTTTTGCACTTGTGATAGTGTTGAAAAACCACTTTTCGCACTTGTGTTAGTGTTGAAAAACCACTTTTACACTTGTGTTAGTGTTGAAAAACCACTTTTCGCACTTGTGTTGGTGCAGGAAACCACTTTTGCACTTGTATTAGTGTGGAAAAAACACTTTTTGCACTTGTGATAGTGTTGAAAAACCACTTTTCGCACTTGTGTTAGTGTTGAAAAACCACTTTTCGCACTTGTGTTGGTGCAGGAAACCACTTTCGCACTTGTATTAGTGTGGAAAAAACACTTTTTGCACTTGTGATAGTGTTGATAAACCACTTTTCGCACTTGTGTTAGTGTTGAAAAACCACTTTTCGCACTTGTGTTAGTGTTGAAAAACCACTTTTCGCACTTGTATTGGTGCAGGAAACCACTTTTGCACTTGTATTAGTGTGGAAAAAACACTTTTTGTACTTGTGATAGTGTTGAAAAACCACTTTTCGCACTTGTGTTTGTGTTGAAAAACCACTTTTCGCACTTGTGTTGGTGCAGGAAGCCACTTTTGCACTTGTATTAGTGTGGAAAAACTACTTTTCGCACTTGTGTTAGTGTTGAAAAACCACTTTTCGCACTTGTGTTAGTGTTGAAAAACCACTTTTCGCACTTGTGTTGGTGCAGGAAACCACTTTTGCACTTGTATTAGTGTGGAAAAAACACTTTTCGCACTTGTGTTAGTGTTGAAAAACCACTTTTCGCACTTGTGTTAGTGTTGAAAAACCACTTCTCGCACTTGTGTTGGTGCAGGAAACCACTTTTGCACTTGTATTAGTGTGGAAAAAACACTTTTTGCACTTGCGATAGTGTTGAAAAACCACTTTTCGCACTTGTGTTAGTGTTGAAAAACCACTTTTCGCACTTGTGTTAGTGTTGAAAAACCACTTTTCGCACTTGTGTTAATGTTGAAAAACCACTTTTCGCACTTGTGTTGGTGCAGGAAACCACTTTTGCACTTGTATTCGTGTGGAAAAACCACTTTTCGCACTTGTGTTAGTGTTGAAAAACAACTTTTCGCACTTGTGTTAGTGTTGAAAAACCACTTTTCGCACTTGTGTTAGTGTTGAAAAACCACTTTTCGCACTTGTGTTGGTGCAGGAAACCACTTTTGCACTTGTATTAGTGTGGACAAACCACTTTTCGCACTTGTGTTAGTGTTGAAAAAACACTTTTCGCACTTGTGTTTGTGTTGAAATACCACTTTTCGCACTTGTGTTAGTGTTGAAAAACCACTTTTCGCACTTGTATTGGTGCAGGAAACCACTTTTGCACTTGTATTAGTGTGGAAAAAACACTTTTTGCACTTGTGATAGTGTTGAAAACCCACTTTTCGCTCTTGTGTTAGTGTTGAAAAACCACTTTTTGCACTTGTGTTGGTGCAGGAAACCACTTTTGCAATTGTATTAGTGTGGAAAAACCACTTTTCGCACTGGTGTTCGTGTTGAAAAACCACTTTTCGCACTTGTGTTGGTGCAGGAAACCACTTTTGCACTTGTATTAGTGTGGAAAAACCACTTTTCGCACTTGTGTTAGTGTTGAAAAACCACTTTTCGCACTTGTGTTAGTGTTGAAAAACCACTTTTCGCACTTGTGTTAGTGTTGAAAAACCACTTTTCGCACTTGTGTTGGTGCAGAAAACCACTTTTGCACTTGTATTAGTGTGGAAAAAACACTTTTCGCACTTGTGTTGGTGAAGGAAACCACTTTTGCACTTGTATTAGTGTGGAAAAAACACTTTTTGCACTTGTGTTGGTGTTGAAAAACCACTTTTCGCACTTGTGTTAGTGTTGAAAAACCACTTTTCGCACTTGTGTTAGTGTTGAAAAACCACTTTTCGCACTTGTGTTGGTGCAGGAAACCACTTTTGCACTTGTATTTGTGTGGAAAAACCACTTTTCGCACTTGTGTTAGTGTTGAAAAACCACTTTTCGCACTAGTGTTAGTGTTGAAAAACCACTTTTCGCACTTGTATTGGTGCAGGAAACCACTTTTGCACTTGTATTAGTGTGGAAAAAACACTTTTCACACTTGTGTTAGTGTTGAAAAACCACTTTTCGCACTTGTGTTAGTGTTGAAAAACCACTTTTCGCACTTGTATTGGTGCAGGAAACCACTTTTGCACTTGTATTAGTGTGGAAAAAACACTTTTCACACTTGTGTTAGTGTTGAAAAACCACTTTTCGCACTTGTGTTGGTGCAGGAAACCACTTTTGCACTTGTATTTGTGTGGAAAAACCACTTTTCGCACTTGTGTTAGTGTTGAAAAACCACTTTTCGCACTAGTGTTAGTGTTGAAAAACCACTTTTCGCACTTGTGTTAGTGTTGAAAAACCACTTTTCGCACTTGTGTTGGTGAAGGAAACCACTTTTGCACTTGTATTAGTGTGGAAAAAAACACTTTTTGTACTTGTGATAGTGTTGAAAAACCACTTTTCGCACTTGTGTTTGTGTTGAAAAACCACTTTTCGCACTTGTGTTGGTGCAGGAAGCCACTTTTGCACTTGTATTAGTGTGGAAAAACTACTTTTCGCACTTGTGTTAGTGTTGAAAAACCACTTTTCGCACTTGTGTTAGTGTTGAAAAACCACTTTTCGCACTTGTGTTGGTGCAGGAAACAACTTTTGCACTTGTATTAGTGTGGAAAAAACACTTTTCGCACTTGTGTTAGTGTTGAAAAACCACTTTTCGCACTTGTGTTAGTGTTGAAAAACCACTTTTCGCACTTGTGTTGGTGCAGGAAACCACTTTTGCACTTGTATTAGTGTGGAAAAAACACTTTTTGCACTTGCGATAGTGTTGAAAAACCACTTTTCGCACTTGTGTTAGTGTTGAAAAACCACTTTTCGCACTTGTGTTAGTGTTGAAAAACCACTTTTCGCACTTGTGTTGGTGCAGGAAACCACTTTTGCACTTGTATTCGTGTGGAAAAACCACTTTTCGCACTTGTGTTAGTGTTGAAAAACAACTTTTCGCACTTGTGTTAGTGTTGAAAAACCACTTTTCGCACTTGTGTTAGTGTTGAAAAACCACTTTTCGCACTTGTGTTGGTGCAGGAAACCACTTTTGCACTTGTATTAGTGTGGACAAACCACTTTTCGCACTTGTGTTAGTGTTGAAAAAACACTTTTCGCACTTGTGTTTGTGTTGAAATACCACTTTTCGCACTTGTGTTAGTGTTGAAATACCACTTTTCGCACTTGTGTTAGTGTTGAAAAACCACTTTTCGCACTTGTATTGGTGCAGGAAACCACTTTTGCACTTGTATTAGTGTGGAAAAAACACTTTTTGCACTTGTGATAGTGTTGAAAACCCACTTTTCGCTCTTATGTTAGTGTTGAAAAACCACTTTTTGCACTTGTGTTGGTGCAGGAAACCACTTTTGCACTTGTATTAGTGTGGAAAAACCACTTTTCGCACTGGTGTTAGTGTTGAAAAACCACTTTTCGCACTTGTGTTGGTGCAGGAAACCACTTTTGCACTTGTATTAGTGTGGAAAAACCACTTTTCGCACTTGTGTTAGTGTTGAAAAACCACTTTTCGCACTTGTGTTAGTGTTGAAAAACCACTTTTCGCACTTGTGTTAGTGTTGAAAAACCACTTTTCGCACTTGTGTTGGTGCAGAAAACCACTTTTGCACTTGTATTAGTGTGAAAAAAACACTTTTTGCACTTGTGATAGTGTTGAAAAACCACTTTTCGCACTTGTGTTAGTGTTGAAAAACCACTTTTCGCACTTGTGTTAGTGTTGAAAAACCACTTTTCGCACTTGTGTTGGTGCAGGAAACCACTTTTGCACTTGTATTAGTGTGGAAAAAACTATTTTTGCACTTGTGATAGTGTTGAAAACCCACTTTTCGCACTTGAGTTAGTGTTGAAAAACCACTTTTCGCACTTGTGTTAGTGTTGAAAAACCACTTTTCGCACTTGTGTTGGTGCAGGAAACCACTTTTGCACTTGTATTCGTGTGGAAAAACCACTTTTCGCACTTGTGTTAGTGTTGAAAAACCACTTTTCGCACTTGTTTTAGTGTTGAAAACCACTTTTCGCACTTGTGTTAGTGTTGAAAAACCACTTTTCGCACTTGTGTTGGTGCAGGAAACCACTTTTGCACTTGTATTAGTGTGGAAAAACCACTTTTCGCACTTGTGTTAGTGTTGAAAAAACACTTTTTGCACTTGTGTTAGTGTTGAAAAACCACTTTTCGCACTTGTGTTAGTGTTGAAAAACCACTTTTCGCACTTGTGTTAGTGTTGAAAAACCACTTTTCGCACTTGTGTTGGTGCAGGAAACCACTTTTGCACTTGTATTCGTGTGGAAAAACCACTTTTCGCACTTGTGTTAGTGTTGAAAAACAACTTTTCGCACTTGTGTTAGTGTTGAAAAACCACTTTTCGCACTTGTGTTAGTGTTGAAAAACCACTTTTCGCACTTGTGTTGGTGCAGGAAACCACTTTTGCACTTGTATTAGTGTGGACAAACCACTTTTCGCACTTGTGTTAGTGTTGAAAAAACACTTTTCGCACTTGTGTTTGTGTTGAAATACCACTTTTCGCACTTGTGTTAGTGTTGAAATACCACTTTTCGCACTTGTGTTAGTGTTGAAAAACCACTTTTCGCACTTGTATTGGTGCAGGAAACCACTTTTGCACTTGTATTAGTGTGGAAAAAACACTTTTTGCACTTGTGATAGTGTTGAAAACCCACTTTTCGCTCTTATGTTAGTGTTGAAAAACCACTTTTTGCACTTGTGTTGGTGCAGGAAACCACTTTTGCACTTGTATTAGTGTGGAAAAACCACTTTTCGCACTGGTGTTAGTGTTGAAAAACCACTTTTCGCACTTGTGTTGGTGCAGGAAACCACTTTTGCACTTGTATTAGTGTGGAAAAACCACTTTTCGCACTTGTGTTAGTGTTGAAAAACCACTTTTCGCACTTGTGTTAGTGTTGAAAAACCACTTTTCGCACTTGTGTTAGTGTTGAAAAACCACTTTTCGCACTTGTGTTGGTGCAGAAAACCACTTTTGCACTTGTATTAGTGTGAAAAAAACACTTTTTGCACTTGTGATAGTGTTGAAAAACCACTTTTCGCACTTGTGTTAGTGTTGAAAAACCACTTTTCGCACTTGTGTTAGTGTTGAAAAACCACTTTTCGCACTTGTGTTGGTGCAGGAAACCACTTTTGCACTTGTATTAGTGTGGAAAAACCACTTTTCGCACTGGTGTTAGTGTTGAAAAACCACTTTTCGCACTTGTGTTGGTGCAGGAAACCACTTTTGCACTTGTATTAGTGTGGAAAAACCACTTTTCGCACTTGTGTTAGTGTTGAAAAACCACTTTTCGCACTTGTGTTAGTGTTGAAAAACCACTTTTCGCACTTGTGTTAGTGTTGAAAAACCACTTTTCGCACTTGTGTTGGTGCAGAAAACCACTTTTGCACTTGTATTAGTGTGAAAAAAACACTTTTTGCACTTGTGATAGTGTTGAAAAACCACTTTTCGCACTTGTGTTAGTGTTGAAAAACCACTTTTCGCACTTGTGTTAGTGTTGAAAAACCACTTTTCGCACTTGTGTTGGTGCAGGAAACCACTTTTGCACTTGTATTAGTGTGGAAAAACCACTTTTCGCACTGGTGTTAGTGTTGAAAAACCACTTTTCGCACTTGTGTTGGTGCAGGAAACCACTTTTGCACTTGTATTAGTGTGGAAAAACCACTTTTCGCACTTGTGTTAGTGTTGAAAAACCACTTTTCGCACTTGTGTTAGTGTTGAAAAACCACTTTTCGCACTTGTGTTAGTGTTGAAAAACCACTTTTCGCACTTGTGTTGGTGCAGAAAACCACTTTTGCACTTGTATTAGTGTGAAAAAAACACTTTTTGCACTTGTGATAGTGTTGAAAAACCACTTTTCGCACTTGTGTTAGTGTTGAAAAACCACTTTTCGCACTTGTGTTAGTGTTGAAAAACCACTTTTCGCACTTGTGTTGGTGCAGGAAACCACTTTTGCACTTGTATTAGTGTGGAAAAAACTATTTTTGCACTTGTGATAGTGTTGAAAACCCACTTTTCGCACTTGAGTTAGTGTTGAAAAACCACTTTTCGCACTTGTGTTAGTGTTGAAAAACCACTTTTCGCACTTGTGTTGGTGCAGGAAACCACTTTTGCACTTGTATTCGTGTGGAAAAACCACTTTTCGCACTTGTGTTAGTGTTGAAAAACCACTTTTCGCACTTGTTTTAGTGTTGAAAACCACTTTTCGCACTTGTGTTAGTGTTGAAAAACCACTTTTCGCACTTGTGTTGGTGCAGGAAACCACTTTTGCACTTGTATTAGTGTGGAAAAACCACTTTTCGCACTTGTGTTAGTGTTGAAAAAACACTTTTTGCACTTGTGTTAGTGTTGAAAAACCACTTTTCGCACTTGTGTTAGTGTTGAAAAACCACTTTTCGCACTTGTGTTGGTGCAGAAAACCACTTTTGCACTTGTATTAGTGTGAAAAAAACACTTTTTGCACTTGTGATAGTGTTGAAAAACCACTTTTCGCACTTGTGTTAGTGTTGAAAAACCACTTTTCGCACTTGTGTTAGTGTTGAAAAACCACTTTTCGCACTTGTGTTGGTGCAGGAAACCACTTTTGCACTTGTATTAGTGTGGAAAAACCACTTTTCGCACTGGTGTTAGTGTTGAAAAACCACTTTTCGCACTTGTGTTGGTGCAGGAAACCACTTTTGCACTTGTATTAGTGTGGAAAAACCACTTTTCGCACTTGTGTTAGTGTTGAAAAACCACTTTTCGCACTTGTGTTAGTGTTGAAAAACCACTTTTCGCACTTGTGTTAGTGTTGAAAAACCACTTTTCGCACTTGTGTTGGTGCAGAAAACCACTTTTGCACTTGTATTAGTGTGAAAAAAACACTTTTTGCACTTGTGATAGTGTTGAAAAACCACTTTTCGCACTTGTGTTAGTGTTGAAAAACCACTTTTCGCACTTGTGTTAGTGTTGAAAAACCACTTTTCGCACTTGTGTTGGTGCAGGAAACCACTTTTGCACTTGTATTAGTGTGGAAAAACCACTTTTCGCACTGGTGTTAGTGTTGAAAAACCACTTTTCGCACTTGTGTTGGTGCAGGAAACCACTTTTGCACTTGTATTAGTGTGGAAAAACCACTTTTCGCACTTGTGTTAGTGTTGAAAAACCACTTTTCGCACTTGTGTTAGTGTTGAAAAACCACTTTTCGCACTTGTGTTAGTGTTGAAAAACCACTTTTCGCACTTGTGTTGGTGCAGAAAACCACTTTTGCACTTGTATTAGTGTGAAAAAAACACTTTTTGCACTTGTGATAGTGTTGAAAAACCACTTTTCGCACTTGTGTTAGTGTTGAAAAACCACTTTTCGCACTTGTGTTAGTGTTGAAAAACCACTTTTCGCACTTGTGTTGGTGCAGGAAACCACTTTTGCACTTGTATTAGTGTGGAAAAAACTATTTTTGCACTTGTGATAGTGTTGAAAACCCACTTTTCGCACTTGAGTTAGTGTTGAAAAACCACTTTTCGCACTTGTGTTAGTGTTGAAAAACCACTTTTCGCACTTGTGTTGGTGCAGGAAACCACTTTTGCACTTGTATTCGTGTGGAAAAACCACTTTTCGCACTTGTGTTAGTGTTGAAAAACCACTTTTCGCACTTGTTTTAGTGTTGAAAACCACTTTTCGCACTTGTGTTAGTGTTGAAAAACCACTTTTCGCACTTGTGTTGGTGCAGGAAACCACTTTTGCACTTGTATTAGTGTGGAAAAACCACTTTTCGCACTTGTGTTAGTGTTGAAAAAACACTTTTTGCACTTGTGTTAGTGTTGAAAAACCACTTTTCGCACTTGTGTTAGTGTTGAAAAACCACTTTTCGCACTTGTGTTAGTGTTGAAAAACCACTTTTCGCACTTGTGTTGGTGCAGGAAACCACTTTTGCACTTGTATTCGTGTGGAAAAACCACTTTTCGCACTTGTGTTAGTGTTGAAAAACAACTTTTCGCACTTGTGTTAGTGTTGAAAAACCACTTTTCGCACTTGTGTTAGTGTTGAAAAACCACTTTTCGCACTTGTGTTGGTGCAGGAAACCACTTTTGCACTTGTATTAGTGTGGACAAACCACTTTTCGCACTTGTGTTAGTGTTGAAAAAACACTTTTCGCACTTGTGTTTGTGTTGAAATACCACTTTTCGCACTTGTGTTAGTGTTGAAATACCACTTTTCGCACTTGTGTTAGTGTTGAAAAACCACTTTTCGCACTTGTATTGGTGCAGGAAACCACTTTTGCACTTGTATTAGTGTGGAAAAAACACTTTTTGCACTTGTGATAGTGTTGAAAACCCACTTTTCGCTCTTATGTTAGTGTTGAAAAACCACTTTTTGCACTTGTGTTGGTGCAGGAAACCACTTTTGCACTTGTATTAGTGTGGAAAAACCACTTTTCGCACTGGTGTTAGTGTTGAAAAACCACTTTTCGCACTTGTGTTGGTGCAGGAAACCACTTTTGCACTTGTATTAGTGTGGAAAAACCACTTTTCGCACTTGTGTTAGTGTTGAAAAACCACTTTTCGCACTTGTGTTAGTGTTGAAAAACCACTTTTCGCACTTGTGTTAGTGTTGAAAAACCACTTTTCGCACTTGTGTTGGTGCAGAAAACCACTTTTGCACTTGTATTAGTGTGAAAAAAACACTTTTTGCACTTGTGATAGTGTTGAAAAACCACTTTTCGCACTTGTGTTAGTGTTGAAAAACCACTTTTCGCACTTGTGTTAGTGTTGAAAAACCACTTTTCGCACTTGTGTTGGTGCAGGAAACCACTTTTGCACTTGTATTAGTGTGGAAAAAACTATTTTTGCACTTGTGATAGTGTTGAAAACCCACTTTTCGCACTTGAGTTAGTGTTGAAAAACCACTTTTCGCACTTGTGTTAGTGTTGAAAAACCACTTTTCGCACTTGTGTTGGTGCAGGAAACCACTTTTGCACTTGTATTCGTGTGGAAAAACCACTTTTCGCACTTGTGTTAGTGTTGAAAAACCACTTTTCGCACTTGTTTTAGTGTTGAAAACCACTTTTCGCACTTGTGTTAGTGTTGAAAAACCACTTTTCGCACTTGTGTTGGTGCAGGAAACCACTTTTGCACTTGTATTAGTGTGGAAAAACCACTTTTCGCACTTGTGTTAGTGTTGAAAAAACACTTTTTGCACTTGTGTTAGTGTTGAAATACCACTTTTCGCACTTGTGTTAGTGTTGAAAAACCACTTTTCGCACTTGTATTGGTGCAGGAAACCACTTTTGCACTTGTATTAGTGTGGAAAAAACACTTTTTGCACTTGTGATAGTGTTGAAACCCCACTTTTCGCACTTGTGTTAGTGTTGAAAAACCACTTTTCGCACTTGTGTTGGTGCAGGAAACCACTTTTGCACTTGTATTAGTGTGGAAAAAACACTTTTTGCACTTGTGATAGTGTTGAAAAACCACTTTTCGCACTTGTGTTAGTGTTGAAAAACCACTTTTCGCACTTGTGTTGGTGCAGGAAACCACTTTCGCACTTGTATTAGTGTGGAAAAAACACTTTTTGCACTTGTGATAGTGTTGATAAACCACTTTTCGCACTTGTGTTAGTGTTGAAAAACCACTTTTCGCACTTGTGTTAGTGTTGAAAAAACACTTTTCGCACTTGTATTGGTGCAGGAAACCACTTTTGCACTTGTATTAGTGTGGAAAAAACACTTTTTGCACTTGTGATAGTGTTGAAAAACCACTTTTCGCACTTGTGTTTGTGTTGAAAAACCACTTTTCGCACTTGTGTTGGTGCAGGAAGCCACTTTTGCACTTGTATTAGTGTGGAAAAAACTACTTTTCGCACTTGTGTTAGTGTTGAAAAACCACTTTTCGCACTTGTGTTAGTGTTGAAAAACCACTTTTCGCACTTGTGTTGGTGCAGGAAACCACTTTTGCACTTATATTAGTGTGGAAAAAACACTTTTCGCACTTGTGTTAGTGTTGAAAAACCACTTTTCGCACTTGTGTTAGTGTTGAAAAACCACTTTTCGCACTTGTGTTGGTGCAGGAAACCACTTTTGCACATGTATTAGTGTGGAAAAAACACTTTTTGCACTTGCGATAGTGTTGAAAAACCACTTTTCGCACTTGTGTTAGTGTTGAAAAACCACTTTTCGCACTTGTGTTAGTGTTGAAAAACCACTTTTCGCACTTGTGTTGGTGCAGGAAACCACTTTTGCACTTGTATTCGTGTGGAAAAACCACTTTTCGCACTTGTGTTAGTGTTGAAAAACCACTTTTCGCACTTGTGTTAGTGTTGAAAAACCACTTTTAGCACTTGTGTTAGTGTTGAAAAACCACTTTTCGCACTTGTGTTGGTGCAGGAAACCACTTTTGCACTTGTATTAGTGTGGACAAACCACTTTTCGCACTTGTGTTAGTGTTGAAAAAACACTTTTCGCACTTGTGTTTGTGTTGAAATACCACTTTTCGCACTTGTGTTAGTGTTGAAAAACCACTTTTCGCACTTGTATTGGTGCAGGAAACCACTTTTGCACTTGTATTAGTGTGGAAAAAACACTTTTTGCACTTGTGATAGTGTTGAAAACCCACTTTTCGCTCTTGTGTTAGTGTTGAAAAACCACTTTTTGCACTTGTGTTGGTGCAGGAAACCACTTTTGCACTTGTATTAGTGTGGAAAAACCACTTTTCGCACTGGTGTTAGTGTTGAAAAACCACTTTTCGCACTTGTGTTGGTGCAGGAAACCACTTTTGCACTTGTATTAGTGTGAAAAAACCACTTTTCGCACTTGTGTTAGTGTTGAAAAACCACTTTTCGCACTTGTGTTAGTGTTGAAAAACCACTTTTTCGCACTTGTGTTAGTGTTGAAAAACCACTTTTCGCACTTGTGTTGGTGCAGAAAACCACTTTTGCACTTGTATTAGTGTGAAAAAAACACTTTTTGCACTTGTGATAGTGTTGAAAAACCACTTTTCGCACTTGTGTTAGTGTTGAAAAACCACTTTTCGCACTTGTGTTGGTGCAGGAAACCACTTTTGCACTTGTATTAGTGTGGAAAAAACTATTTTTGCACTTGTGATAGTGTTGAAAACCCACTTTTCGCACTTGAGTTAGTGTTGAAAAACCACTTTTCGCACTTGTGTTAGTGTTGAAAAACCACTTTTCGCACTTGTGTTGGTGCAGGAAACCACTTTTGCACTTGTATTCGTGTGGAAAAACCACTTTTCGCACTTGTGTTAGTGTTGAAAAACCACTTTTCGCACTTGTGTTGGTGCAGGAAACCACTTTTGCAATTGTATTAGTGTGGAAAAACCACTTTTCGCACTGGTGTTCGTGTTGAAAAACCACTTTTCGCACTTGTGTTGGTGCAGGAAACCACTTTTGCACTTGTATTAGTGTGGAAAAACCACTTTTCGCACTTGTGTTAGTGTTGAAAAACCACTTTTCGCACTTGTGTTAGTGTTGAAAAACCACTTTTCGCACTTGTGTTAGTGTTGAAAAACCACTTTTCGCACTTGTGTTGGTGCAGAAAACCACTTTTGCACTTGTATTAGTGTGAAAAAAACACTTTTTGCACTTGTGATAGTGTTGGAAAACCACTTTTCGCACTTGTGTTAGTGTTGAAAAACCACTTTTCACACTTGTGTTAGTGTTGAAAAACCACTTTTCGCACTTGTGTTGGTGCAGGAAACCACTTTTGCACTTGTATTAGTGTGGAAAAAACTATTTTTGCACTTGTGATAGTGTTGAAAACCCACTTTTCGCACTTGTGTTAGTGTTGAAAAACCACTTTTCGCACTTGTGTTAGTGTTGAAAAACCACTTTTCGCACTTGTGTTGGTGCAGGAAACCACTTTTGCACTTGTATTCGTGTGGAAAAACCACTTTTCGCACTTGTGTTAGTGTTGAAAAACCACTTTTCGCACTTGTTTTAGTGTTGAAAACCACTTTTCGCACTTGTGTTAGTGTTGAAAAACCACTTTTTGCACTTGTGTTGGTGCAGGAAACCACTTTTGCACTTGTATTAGTGTGGAAAAACCACTTTTCGCACTTGTGTTAGTGTTGAAAAAACACTTTTTGCACTTGTGTTAGTGTTGAAATACCACTTTTCGCACTTGTGTTAGTGTTGAAAAACCACTTTTCGCACTTGTGTTGGTGCAGGAAACCACTTTTGCACTTGTATTAGTGTGGAAAAACCACTTTTCGCACTTGTGTTATTGTTGAAAAACAACTTTTCGCACATGTGTTAGTGTTGAAAAACCACTTTTCGCACTTGTGTTAGTGTTGAAAAACCACTTTTCGCACTTGTGTTGGTGCAGGAAACCACTTTTGCACTTGTATTAGTGTGGAAAAACCACTTTTTGCACTTGTGTTAGTGTTGAAAAAACACTTTTCGCACTTGTGTTTGTGTTGAAATACCACTTTTCGCACTTGTGTTAGTGTTGAAAAACCACTTTTCGCACTTGTATTGGTGCAGGAAACCACTTTTGCACTTGTATTAGTGTGGAAAAAACACTTTTCACACTTGTGTTAGTGTTGAAAAACCACTTTTCGCACTTGTGTTGGTGCAGGAAACCACTTTTGCACTTGTATTTGTGTGGAAAAACCACTTTTCGCACTTGTGTTAGTGTTGAAAAACCACTTTTCGCACTAGTGTTAGTGTTGAAAAACCACTTTTCGCACTTGTGTTAGTGTTGAAAAACCACTTTTCGCACTTGTGTTGGTGAAGGAAACCACTTTTGCACTTGTATTAGTGTGGAAAAAACACTTTTCGCACTTGTGTTGGTGTTGAAAAACCACTTTTTGCACTTGTGTTAGTGTTGAAAAACCACTTTTCGCACTTGTGTTGGTGCAGGAAACCATTTTTGCACTTGTATTAGTGTGGAAAAAACACTTTTTGCACTTGTGATATTGTTGAAAAACCACTTTTTACACTTGTGTTAGTGTTGAAAAACCACTTTTCGCACTTGTGTTGGTGCAGGAAACCACTTTTGCACTTGTATTAGTGTGGAAAAAACACTTTTTGCACTTGTGATAGTGTTGAAAAACCACTTTTCGCACTTGTGTTAGTGTTGAAAAACCACTTTTACACTTGTGTTAGTGTTGAAAAACCACTTTTCTCACTTGTGTTGGTGCAGGAAACCACTTTTGCACTTGTATTAGTGTGGAAAAAACACTTTTTGCACTTGTGATAGTGTTGAAAAACCACTTTTCGCACTTGTGTTGGTGCAGGAAACCACTTTTGCACTTGTATTTGTGTGGAAAAACCACTTTTCGCACTTGTGTTAGTGTTGAAAAACCACTTTTCGCACGAGTGTTAGTGTTGAAAAACCACTTTTCGCACTTGTGTTAGTGTTGAAAAACCACTTTTCGCACTTGTGTTGGTGAAGGAAACCACTTTTGCACTTGTATTAGTGTGGAAAAAACACTTTTCGCACTTGTGTTGGTGTTGAAAAACCACTTTTCGCACTTGTGTTAGTGTTGAAAAACCACTTTTCGCACTTGTGTTAGTGTTGAAAAACCACTTTTCGCACTTGTGTTGGTGCAGGAAACCACTTTTGCACTTGTATTTGTGTGGAAAAACCACTTTTCGCACTTGTGTTAGTGTTGAAAAACCACTTTTCGCACTAGTGTTAGTGTTGAAAAACCACTTTTCGCACTTGTATTGGTGCAGGAAACCACTTTTGCACTTGTATTAGTGTGGAAAAAACACTTTTCACACTTGTGTTAGTGTTGAAAAACCACTTTTCGCACTTGTGTTAGTGTTGAAAAACCACTTTTCGCACTTGTATTGGTGCAGGAAACCACTTTTGCACTTGTATTAGTGTGGAAAAACCACTTTTCGCACTGGTGTTAGTGTTGAAAAACCACTTTTCGCACTTGTGTTGGTGCAGGAAACCACTTTTGCACTTGTATTAGTGTGAAAAAACCACTTTTCGCACTTGTGTTAGTGTTGAAAAACCACTTTTCGCACTTGTGTTAGTGTTGAAAAACCACTTTTTCGCACTTGTGTTAGTGTTGAAAAACCACTTTTCGCACTTGTGTTGGTGCAGAAAACCACTTTTGCACTTGTATTAGTGTGAAAAAAACACTTTTTGCACTTGTGATAGTGTTGAAAAACCACTTTTCGCACTTGTGTTAGTGTTGAAAAACCACTTTTCGCACTTGTGTTGGTGCAGGAAACCACTTTTGCACTTGTATTAGTGTGGAAAAAACTATTTTTGCACTTGTGATAGTGTTGAAAACCCACTTTTCGCACTTGAGTTAGTGTTGAAAAACCACTTTTCGCACTTGTGTTAGTGTTGAAAAACCACTTTTCGCACTTGTGTTGGTGCAGGAAACCACTTTTGCACTTGTATTCGTGTGGAAAAACCACTTTTCGCACTTGTGTTAGTGTTGAAAAACCACTTTTCGCACTTGTGTTGGTGCAGGAAACCACTTTTGCAATTGTATTAGTGTGGAAAAACCACTTTTCGCACTGGTGTTCGTGTTGAAAAACCACTTTTCGCACTTGTGTTGGTGCAGGAAACCACTTTTGCACTTGTATTAGTGTGGAAAAACCACTTTTCGCACTTGTGTTAGTGTTGAAAAACCACTTTTCGCACTTGTGTTAGTGTTGAAAAACCACTTTTCGCACTTGTGTTAGTGTTGAAAAACCACTTTTCGCACTTGTGTTGGTGCAGAAAACCACTTTTGCACTTGTATTAGTGTGAAAAAAACACTTTTTGCACTTGTGATAGTGTTGGAAAACCACTTTTCGCACTTGTGTTAGTGTTGAAAAACCACTTTTCACACTTGTGTTAGTGTTGAAAAACCACTTTTCGCACTTGTGTTGGTGCAGGAAACCACTTTTGCACTTGTATTAGTGTGGAAAAAACTATTTTTGCACTTGTGATAGTGTTGAAAACCCACTTTTCGCACTTGTGTTAGTGTTGAAAAACCACTTTTCGCACTTGTGTTAGTGTTGAAAAACCACTTTTCGCACTTGTGTTGGTGCAGGAAACCACTTTTGCACTTGTATTCGTGTGGAAAAACCACTTTTCGCACTTGTGTTAGTGTTGAAAAACCACTTTTCGCACTTGTTTTAGTGTTGAAAACCACTTTTCGCACTTGTGTTAGTGTTGAAAAACCACTTTTTGCACTTGTGTTGGTGCAGGAAACCACTTTTGCACTTGTATTAGTGTGGAAAAACCACTTTTCGCACTTGTGTTAGTGTTGAAAAAACACTTTTTGCACTTGTGTTAGTGTTGAAATACCACTTTTCGCACTTGTGTTAGTGTTGAAAAACCACTTTTCGCACTTGTGTTGGTGCAGGAAACCACTTTTGCACTTGTATTAGTGTGGAAAAACCACTTTTCGCACTTGTGTTATTGTTGAAAAACAACTTTTCGCACATGTGTTAGTGTTGAAAAACCACTTTTCGCACTTGTGTTAGTGTTGAAAAACCACTTTTCGCACTTGTGTTGGTGCAGGAAACCACTTTTGCACTTGTATTAGTGTGGAAAAACCACTTTTTGCACTTGTGTTAGTGTTGAAAAAACACTTTTCGCACTTGTGTTTGTGTTGAAATACCACTTTTCGCACTTGTGTTAGTGTTGAAAAACCACTTTTCGCACTTGTATTGGTGCAGGAAACCACTTTTGCACTTGTATTAGTGTGGAAAAAACACTTTTCACACTTGTGTTAGTGTTGAAAAACCACTTTTCGCACTTGTGTTGGTGCAGGAAACCACTTTTGCACTTGTATTTGTGTGGAAAAACCACTTTTCGCACTTGTGTTAGTGTTGAAAAACCACTTTTCGCACTAGTGTTAGTGTTGAAAAACCACTTTTCGCACTTGTGTTAGTGTTGAAAAACCACTTTTCGCACTTGTGTTGGTGAAGGAAACCACTTTTGCACTTGTATTAGTGTGGAAAAAACACTTTTCGCACTTGTGTTGGTGTTGAAAAACCACTTTTTGCACTTGTGTTAGTGTTGAAAAACCACTTTTCGCACTTGTGTTGGTGCAGGAAACCATTTTTGCACTTGTATTAGTGTGGAAAAAACACTTTTTGCACTTGTGATATTGTTGAAAAACCACTTTTTACACTTGTGTTAGTGTTGAAAAACCACTTTTCGCACTTGTGTTGGTGCAGGAAACCACTTTTGCACTTGTATTAGTGTGGAAAAAACACTTTTTGCACTTGTGATAGTGTTGAAAAACCACTTTTCGCACTTGTGTTAGTGTTGAAAAACCACTTTTACACTTGTGTTAGTGTTGAAAAACCACTTTTCTCACTTGTGTTGGTGCAGGAAACCACTTTTGCACTTGTATTAGTGTGGAAAAAACACTTTTTGCACTTGTGATAGTGTTGAAAAACCACTTTTCGCACTTGTGTTGGTGCAGGAAACCACTTTTGCACTTGTATTTGTGTGGAAAAACCACTTTTCGCACTTGTGTTAGTGTTGAAAAACCACTTTTCGCACGAGTGTTAGTGTTGAAAAACCACTTTTCGCACTTGTGTTAGTGTTGAAAAACCACTTTTCGCACTTGTGTTGGTGAAGGAAACCACTTTTGCACTTGTATTAGTGTGGAAAAAACACTTTTCGCACTTGTGTTGGTGTTGAAAAACCACTTTTCGCACTTGTGTTAGTGTTGAAAAACCACTTTTCGCACTTGTGTTAGTGTTGAAAAACCACTTTTCGCACTTGTGTTGGTGCAGGAAACCACTTTTGCACTTGTATTTGTGTGGAAAAACCACTTTTCGCACTTGTGTTAGTGTTGAAAAACCACTTTTCGCACTAGTGTTAGTGTTGAAAAACCACTTTTCGCACTTGTATTGGTGCAGGAAACCACTTTTGCACTTGTATTAGTGTGGAAAAAACACTTTTCACACTTGTGTTAGTGTTGAAAAACCACTTTTCGCACTTGTGTTAGTGTTGAAAAACCACTTTTCGCACTTGTATTGGTGCAGGAAACCACTTTTGCACTTGTATTAGTGTGGAAAAAACACTTTTCACACTTGTGTTAGTGTTGAAAAACCACTTTTCGCACTTGTGTTGGTGCAGGAAACCACTTTTGCACTTGTATTTGTGTGGAAAAACCACTTTTCGCACTTGTGTTAGTGTTGAAAAACCACTTTTCGCACTAGTGTTAGTGTTGAAAAACCACTTTTCGCACTTGTGTTAGTGTTGAAAAACCACTTTTCGCACTTGTGTTGGTGAAGGAAACCACTTTTGCACTTGTATTAGTGTGGAAAAAACACTTTTTGTACTTGTGATAGTGTTGAAAAACCACTTTTCGCACTTGTGTTTGTGTTGAAAAACCACTTTTCGCACTTGTGTTGGTGCAGGAAGCCACTTTTGCACTTGTATTAGTGTGGAAAAACTACTTTTCGCACTTGTGTTAGTGTTGAAAAACCACTTTTCGCACTTGTGTTAGTGTTGAAAAACCACTTTTCGCACTTGTGTTGGTGCAGGAAACAACTTTTGCACTTGTATTAGTGTGGAAAAAACACTTTTCGCACTTGTGTTAGTGTTGAAAAACCACTTTTCGCACTTGTGTTAGTGTTGAAAAACCACTTTTCGCACTTGTGTTGGTGCAGGAAACCACTTTTGCACTTGTATTAGTGTGGAAAAAACACTTTTTGCACTTGCGATAGTGTTGAAAAACCACTTTTCGCACTTGTGTTAGTGTTGAAAAACCACTTTTCGCACTTGTGTTAGTGTTGAAAAACCACTTTTCGCACTTGTGTTGGTGCAGGAAACCACTTTTGCACTTGTATTCGTGTGGAAAAACCACTTTTCGCACTTGTGTTAGTGTTGAAAAACAACTTTTCGCACTTGTGTTAGTGTTGAAAAACCACTTTTCGCACTTGTGTTAGTGTTGAAAAACCACTTTTCGCACTTGTGTTGGTGCAGGAAACCACTTTTGCACTTGTATTAGTGTGGACAAACCACTTTTCGCACTTGTGTTAGTGTTGAAAAAACACTTTTCGCACTTGTGTTTGTGTTGAAATACCACTTTTCGCACTTGTGTTAGTGTTGAAATACCACTTTTCGCACTTGTGTTAGTGTTGAAAAACCACTTTTCGCACTTGTATTGGTGCAGGAAACCACTTTTGCACTTGTATTAGTGTGGAAAAAACACTTTTTGCACTTGTGATAGTGTTGAAAACCCACTTTTCGCTCTTATGTTAGTGTTGAAAAACCACTTTTTGCACTTGTGTTGGTGCAGGAAACCACTTTTGCACTTGTATTAGTGTGGAAAAACCACTTTTCGCACTGGTGTTAGTGTTGAAAAACCACTTTTCGCACTTGTGTTGGTGCAGGAAACCACTTTTGCACTTGTATTAGTGTGGAAAAACCACTTTTCGCACTTGTGTTAGTGTTGAAAAACCACTTTTCGCACTTGTGTTAGTGTTGAAAAACCACTTTTCGCACTTGTGTTAGTGTTGAAAAACCACTTTTCGCACTTGTGTTGGTGCAGAAAACCACTTTTGCACTTGTATTAGTGTGAAAAAAACACTTTTTGCACTTGTGATAGTGTTGAAAAACCACTTTTCGCACTTGTGTTAGTGTTGAAAAACCACTTTTCGCACTTGTGTTAGTGTTGAAAAACCACTTTTCGCACTTGTGTTGGTGCAGGAAACCACTTTTGCACTTGTATTAGTGTGGAAAAAACTATTTTTGCACTTGTGATAGTGTTGAAAACCCACTTTTCGCACTTGAGTTAGTGTTGAAAAACCACTTTTCGCACTTGTGTTAGTGTTGAAAAACCACTTTTCGCACTTGTGTTGGTGCAGGAAACCACTTTTGCACTTGTATTCGTGTGGAAAAACCACTTTTCGCACTTGTGTTAGTGTTGAAAAACCACTTTTCGCACTTGTTTTAGTGTTGAAAACCACTTTTCGCACTTGTGTTAGTGTTGAAAAACCACTTTTCGCACTTGTGTTGGTGCAGGAAACCACTTTTGCACTTGTATTAGTGTGGAAAAACCACTTTTCGCACTTGTGTTAGTGTTGAAAAAACACTTTTTGCACTTGTGTTAGTGTTGAAATACCACTTTTCGCACTTGTGTTAGTGTTGAAAAACCACTTTTCGCACTTGTATTGGTGCAGGAAACCACTTTTGCACTTGTATTAGTGTGGAAAAAACACTTTTTGCACTTGTGATAGTGTTGAAACCCCACTTTTCGCACTTGTGTTAGTGTTGAAAAACCACTTTTCGCACTTGTGTTGGTGCAGGAAACCACTTTTGCACTTGTATTAGTGTGGAAAAAACACTTTTTGCACTTGTGATAGTGTTGAAAAACCACTTTTCGCACTTGTGTTAGTGTTGAAAAACCACTTTTCGCACTTGTGTTGGTGCAGGAAACCACTTTCGCACTTGTATTAGTGTGGAAAAAACACTTTTTGCACTTGTGATAGTGTTGATAAACCACTTTTCGCACTTGTGTTAGTGTTGAAAAACCACTTTTCGCACTTGTGTTAGTGTTGAAAAAACACTTTTCGCACTTGTATTGGTGCAGGAAACCACTTTTGCACTTGTATTAGTGTGGAAAAAACACTTTTTGCACTTGTGATAGTGTTGAAAAACCACTTTTCGCACTTGTGTTTGTGTTGAAAAACCACTTTTCGCACTTGTGTTGGTGCAGGAAGCCACTTTTGCACTTGTATTAGTGTGGAAAAACTACTTTTCGCACTTGTGTTAGTGTTGAAAAACCACTTTTCGCACTTGTGTTGGTGCAGGAAACCACTTTTGCACTTGTATTAGTGTGGAAAAACCACTTTTCGCACTTGTGTTAGTGTTGAAAAACCACTTTTCGCACTTGTGTTAGTGTTGAAAAACCACTTTTTCGCACTTGTGTTAGTGTTGAAAAACCACTTTTCGCACTTGTGTTGGTGCAGAAAACCACTTTTGCACTTGTATTAGTGTGAAAAAAACACTTTTTGCACTTGTGATAGTGTTGAAAAACCACTTTTCGCACTTGTGTTAGTGTTGAAAAACCACTTTTCGCACTTGTGTTGGTGCAGGAAACCACTTTTGCACTTGTATTAGTGTGGAAAAAACTATTTTTGCACTTGTGATAGTGTTGAAAACCCACTTTTCGCACTTGAGTTAGTGTTGAAAAACCACTTTTCGCACTTGTGTTAGTGTTGAAAAACCACTTTTCGCACTTGTGTTGGTGCAGGAAACCACTTTTGCACTTGTATTCGTGTGGAAAAACGACTTTTCGCACTTGTGTTAGTGTTGAAAAACCACTTTTCGCACTTGTTTTAGTGTTGAAAACCACTTTTCGCACTTGTGTTAGTGTTGAAAAACCACTTTTCGCACTTGTGTTGCTGCAGGAAACCACTTTTGCACTTGTATTAGTGTGGAAAAACCACTTTTCGCACTTGTGTTAGTGTTGAAAAAACACTTTTTGCACTTGTGTTAGTGTTGAAATACCACTTTTCGCACTTGTGTTAGTGTTGAAAAACCACTTTTCGCACTTGTATTGGTGCAGGAAACCACTTTTGCACTTGTGTTCGTGTGGAAAAAACACTTTTTGCACTTGTGATAGTGTTGAAACCCCACTTTTCGCACTTGTGTTAGTGTTGAAAAACCACTTTTCGCACTTGTGTTGGTGCGGGAAACCACTTTTGCACTTGTATTAGTGTGGAAAAAACACTTTTTGCACTTGTGATAGTGTTGAAAAACCACTTTTCGCACTTGTGTTAGTGTTGAAAAACCACTTTTCGCACTTGTGTTGGTGCAGGAAACCACTTTCGCACTTGTATTAGTGTGGAAAAAACACTTTTTGCACTTGTGATAGTGTTGATAAACCACTTTTCGCACTTGTGTTAGTGTTGAAAAACCACTTTTCGCACTTGTGTTAGTGTTGAAAAAACACTTTTCGCACTTGTATTGGTGCAGGAAACCACTTTTGCACTTGTATTAGTGTGGAAAAAACACTTTTTGCACTTGTGATAGTGTTGAAAAACCACTTTTCGCACTTGTGTTTGTGTTGAAAAACCACTTTTCGCACTTGTGTTAGTGTTGAAAAACCACTTTTCGCACTAGTGTTAGTGTTGAAAAACCACTTTTTGCACTTGTGTTAGTGTTGAAAAACCACTTTTCGCACTTGTGTTGGTGAAGGAAACCACTTTTGCACTTGTATTAGTGTGGAAAAAACACTTTTCGCACTTGTGTTGGTGTTGAAAAACCACTTTTTGCACTTGTGTTAGTGTTGAAAAACCACTTTTCGCACTTGTGTTGGTGCAGGAAACCATTTTTGCACTTGTATTAGTGTGGAAAAAACACTTTTTGCACTTGTGATATTGTTGAAAAACCACTTTTTACACTTGTGTTAGTGTTGAAAAACCACTTTTCGCACTTGTGTTGGTGCAGGAAACCACTTTTGCACTTGTATTAGTGTGGAAAAAACACTTTTTGCACTTGTGATAGTGTTGAAAAACCACTTTTCGCACTTGTGTTAGTGTTGAAAAACCACTTTTACACTTGTGTTAGTGTTGAAAAACCACTTTTCTCACTTGTGTTGGTGCAGGAAACCACTTTTGCACTTGTATTAGTGTGGAAAAAACACTTTTTGCACTTGTGATAGTGTTGAAAAACCACTTTTCGCACTTGTGTTGGTGCAGGAAACCACTTTTGCACTTGTATTTGTGTGGAAAAACCACTTTTCGCACTTGTGTTAGTGTTGAAAAACCACTTTTCGCACGAGTGTTAGTGTTGAAAAACCACTTTTCGCACTTGTGTTAGTGTTGAAAAACCACTTTTCGCACTTGTGTTGGTGAAGGAAACCACTTTTGCACTTGTATTAGTGTGGAAAAAACACTTTTCGCACTTGTGTTGGTGTTGAAAAACCACTTTTCGCACTTGTGTTAGTGTTGAAAAACCACTTTTCGCACTTGTGTTAGTGTTGAAAAACCACTTTTCGCACTTGTGTTGGTGCAGGAAACCACTTTTGCACTTGTATTTGTGTGGAAAAACCACTTTTCGCACTTGTGTTAGTGTTGAAAAACCACTTTTCGCACTAGTGTTAGTGTTGAAAAACCACTTTTCGCACTTGTATTGGTGCAGGAAACCACTTTTGCACTTGTATTAGTGTGGAAAAAACACTTTTCACACTTGTGTTAGTGTTGAAAAACCACTTTTCGCACTTGTGTTAGTGTTGAAAAACCACTTTTCGCACTTGTATTGGTGCAGGAAACCACTTTTGCACTTGTATTAGTGTGGAAAAAACACTTTTCACACTTGTGTTAGTGTTGAAAAACCACTTTTCGCACTTGTGTTGGTGCAGGAAACCACTTTTGCACTTGTATTTGTGTGGAAAAACCACTTTTCGCACTTGTGTTAGTGTTGAAAAACCACTTTTCGCACTAGTGTTAGTGTTGAAAAACCACTTTTCGCACTTGTGTTAGTGTTGAAAAACCACTTTTCGCACTTGTGTTGGTGAAGGAAACCACTTTTGCACTTGTATTAGTGTGGAAAAAAACACTTTTTGTACTTGTGATAGTGTTGAAAAACCACTTTTCGCACTTGTGTTTGTGTTGAAAAACCACTTTTCGCACTTGTGTTGGTGCAGGAAGCCACTTTTGCACTTGTATTAGTGTGGAAAAACTACTTTTCGCACTTGTGTTAGTGTTGAAAAACCACTTTTCGCACTTGTGTTAGTGTTGAAAAACCACTTTTCGCACTTGTGTTGGTGCAGGAAACAACTTTTGCACTTGTATTAGTGTGGAAAAAACACTTTTCGCACTTGTGTTAGTGTTGAAAAACCACTTTTCGCACTTGTGTTAGTGTTGAAAAACCACTTTTCGCACTTGTGTTGGTGCAGGAAACCACTTTTGCACTTGTATTAGTGTGGAAAAAACACTTTTTGCACTTGCGATAGTGTTGAAAAACCACTTTTCGCACTTGTGTTAGTGTTGAAAAACCACTTTTCGCACTTGTGTTAGTGTTGAAAAACCACTTTTCGCACTTGTGTTGGTGCAGGAAACCACTTTTGCACTTGTATTCGTGTGGAAAAACCACTTTTCGCACTTGTGTTAGTGTTGAAAAACAACTTTTCGCACTTGTGTTAGTGTTGAAAAACCACTTTTCGCACTTGTGTTAGTGTTGAAAAACCACTTTTCGCACTTGTGTTGGTGCAGGAAACCACTTTTGCACTTGTATTAGTGTGGACAAACCACTTTTCGCACTTGTGTTAGTGTTGAAAAAACACTTTTCGCACTTGTGTTTGTGTTGAAATACCACTTTTCGCACTTGTGTTAGTGTTGAAATACCACTTTTCGCACTTGTGTTAGTGTTGAAAAACCACTTTTCGCACTTGTATTGGTGCAGGAAACCACTTTTGCACTTGTATTAGTGTGGAAAAAACACTTTTTGCACTTGTGATAGTGTTGAAAACCCACTTTTCGCTCTTATGTTAGTGTTGAAAAACCACTTTTTGCACTTGTGTTGGTGCAGGAAACCACTTTTGCACTTGTATTAGTGTGGAAAAACCACTTTTCGCACTGGTGTTAGTGTTGAAAAACCACTTTTCGCACTTGTGTTGGTGCAGGAAACCACTTTTGCACTTGTATTAGTGTGGAAAAACCACTTTTCGCACTTGTGTTAGTGTTGAAAAACCACTTTTCGCACTTGTGTTAGTGTTGAAAAACCACTTTTCGCACTTGTGTTAGTGTTGAAAAACCACTTTTCGCACTTGTGTTGGTGCAGAAAACCACTTTTGCACTTGTATTAGTGTGAAAAAAACACTTTTTGCACTTGTGATAGTGTTGAAAAACCACTTTTCGCACTTGTGTTAGTGTTGAAAAACCACTTTTCGCACTTGTGTTAGTGTTGAAAAACCACTTTTCGCACTTGTGTTGGTGCAGGAAACCACTTTTGCACTTGTATTAGTGTGGAAAAAACTATTTTTGCACTTGTGATAGTGTTGAAAACCCACTTTTCGCACTTGAGTTAGTGTTGAAAAACCACTTTTCGCACTTGTGTTAGTGTTGAAAAACCACTTTTCGCACTTGTGTTGGTGCAGGAAACCACTTTTGCACTTGTATTCGTGTGGAAAAACCACTTTTCGCACTTGTGTTAGTGTTGAAAAACCACTTTTCGCACTTGTTTTAGTGTTGAAAACCACTTTTCGCACTTGTGTTAGTGTTGAAAAACCACTTTTCGCACTTGTGTTGGTGCAGGAAACCACTTTTGCACTTGTATTAGTGTGGAAAAACCACTTTTCGCACTTGTGTTAGTGTTGAAAAAACACTTTTTGCACTTGTGTTAGTGTTGAAATACCACTTTTCGCACTTGTGTTAGTGTTGAAAAACCACTTTTCGCACTTGTATTGGTGCAGGAAACCACTTTTGCACTTGTATTAGTGTGGAAAAAACACTTTTTGCACTTGTGATAGTGTTGAAACCCCACTTTTCGCACTTGTGTTAGTGTTGAAAAACCACTTTTCGCACTTGTGTTGGTGCAGGAAACCACTTTTGCACTTGTATTAGTGTGGAAAAAACACTTTTTGCACTTGTGATAGTGTTGAAAAACCACTTTTCGCACTTGTGTTAGTGTTGAAAAACCACTTTTCGCACTTGTGTTGGTGCAGGAAACCACTTTCGCACTTGTATTAGTGTGGAAAAAACACTTTTTGCACTTGTGATAGTGTTGATAAACCACTTTTCGCACTTGTGTTAGTGTTGAAAAACCACTTTTCGCACTTGTGTTAGTGTTGAAAAAACACTTTTCGCACTTGTATTGGTGCAGGAAACCACTTTTGCACTTGTATTAGTGTGGAAAAAACACTTTTTGCACTTGTGATAGTGTTGAAAAACCACTTTTCGCACTTGTGTTTGTGTTGAAAAACCACTTTTCGCACTTGTGTTGGTGCAGGAAGCCACTTTTGCACTTGTATTAGTGTGGAAAAACTACTTTTCGCACTTGTGTTAGTGTTGAAAAACCACTTTTCGCACTTGTGTTAGTGTTGAAAAACCACTTTTCGCACTTGTGTTGGTGCAGGAAACCACTTTTGCACTTATATTAGTGTGGAAAAAACACTTTTCGCACTTGTGTTAGTGTTGAAAAACCACTTTTCGCACTTGTGTTAGTGTTGAAAAACCACTTTTCGCACTTGTGTTGGTGCAGGAAACCACTTTTGCACATGTATTAGTGTGGAAAAAACACTTTTTGCACTTGCGATAGTGTTGAAAAACCACTTTTCGCACTTGTGTTAGTGTTGAAAAACCACTTTTCGCACTTGTTTTAGTGTTGAAAACCACTTTTCGCACTTGTGTTAGTGTTGAAAAACCACATTTCGCACTTGTGTTGGTGCAGGAAACCACTTTCGCACTTGTATTAGTGTGGAAAAAAACACTTTTTGCACTTGTGATAGTGTTGATAAACCACTTTTTCGCACTTGTGTTAGTGTTGAAAAACCACTTTTCGCACTTGTGTTAGTGTTGAAAAACCACTTTTCGCACTTGTGTTGGTGCAGGAAACCACTTTTGCACTTATATTAGTGTGGAAAAAACACTTTTCGCACTTGTGTTAGTGTTGAAAAACCACTTTTCGCACTTGTGTTAGTGTTGAAAAACCACTTTTCGCACTTGTGTTGGTGCAGGAAACCACTTTTGCACATGTATTAGTGTGGAAAAAACACTTTTTGCACTTGCGATAGTGTTGAAAAACCACTTTTCGCACTTGTGTTGGTGCAGGAAACCACTTTTGCACTTGTATTCGTGTGGAAAAACCACTTTTCGCACTTGTGTTAGTGTTGAAAAACCACTTTTCGCACTTGTGTTAGTGTTGAAAAACCACTTTTAGCACTTGTGTTAGTGTTGAAAAACCACTTTTCGCACTTGTGTTGGTGCAGGAAACCACTTTTGCACTTGTATTAGTGTGGACAAACCACTTTTCGCACTTGTGTTAGTGTTGAAAAAACACTTTTCGCACTTGTGTTTGTGTTGAAATACCACTTTTCGCACTTGTGTTAGTGTTGAAAAACCACTTTTCGCACTTGTATTGGTGCAGGAAACCACTTTTGCACTTGTATTAGTGTGGAAAAAACACTTTTTGCACTTGTGATAGTGTTGAAAACCCACTTTTCGCTCTTGTGTTAGTGTTGAAAAACCACTTTTTGCACTTGTGTTGGTGCAGGAAACCACTTTTGCACTTGTATTAGTGTGGAAAAACCACTTTTCGCACTGGTGTTAGTGTTGAAAAACCACTTTTCGCACTTGTGTTGGTGCAGGAAACCACTTTTGCACTTGTATTAGTGTGGAAAAACCACTTTTCGCACTTGTGTTAGTGTTGAAAAACCACTTTTCGCACTTGTGTTAGTGTTGAAAAACCACTTTTTCGCACTTGTGTTAGTGTTGAAAAACCACTTTTCGCACTTGTGTTGGTGCAGAAAACCACTTTTGCACTTGTATTAGTGTGAAAAAAACACTTTTTGCACTTGTGATAGTGTTGAAAAACCACTTTTCGCACTTGTGTTAGTGTTGAAAAACCACTTTTCGCACTTGTGTTGGTGCAGGAAACCACTTTTGCACTTGTATTAGTGTGGAAAAAACTATTTTTGCACTTGTGATAGTGTTGAAAACCCACTTTTCGCACTTGAGTTAGTGTTGAAAAACCACTTTTCGCACTTGTGTTAGTGTTGAAAAACCACTTTTCGCACTTGTGTTGGTGCAGGAAACCACTTTTGCACTTGTATTCGTGTGGAAAAACCACTTTTCGCACTTGTGTTAGTGTTGAAAAACCACTTTTCGCACTTGTTTTAGTGTTGAAAACCACTTTTCGCACTTGTGTTAGTGTTGAAAAACCACTTTTCGCACTTGTGTTGGTGCAGGAAACCACTTTTGCACTTGTATTAGTGTGGAAAAACCACTTTTCGCACTTGTGTTAGTGTTGAAAAAACACTTTTTGCACTTGTGTTAGTGTTGAAATACCACTTTTCGCACTTGTGTTAGTGTTGAAAAACCACTTTTCGCACTTGTATTGGTGCAGGAAACCACTTTTGCACTTGTGTTCGTGTGGAAAAAACACTTTTTGCACTTGTGATAGTGTTGAAACCCCACTTTTCGCACTTGTGTTAGTGTTGAAAAACCACTTTTCGCACTTGTGTTGGTGCGGGAAACCACTTTTGCACTTGTATTAGTGTGGAAAAAACACTTTTTGCACTTGTGATAGTGTTGAAAAACCACTTTTCGCACTTGTGTTAGTGTTGAAAAACCACTTTTCGCACTTGTGTTGGTGCAGGAAACCACTTTCGCACTTGTATTAGTGTGGAAAAAACACTTTTTGCACTTGTGATAATGTTGATAAACCACTTTTCGCACTTGTGTTAGTGTTGAAAAACCACTTTTCGCACTTGTGTTAGTGTTGAAAAAACACTTTTCGCACTTGTATTGGTGCAGGAAACCACTTTTGCACTTGTATTAGTGTGGAAAAAACACTTTTTGCACTTGTGATAGTGTTGAAAAACCACTTTTCGCACTTGTGTTTGTGTTGAAAAACCACTTTTCGCACTTGTGTTGGTGCAGGAAGCCACTTTTGCACTTGTATTAGTGTGGAAAAACTACTTTTCGCACTTGTGTTAGTGTTGAAAAACCACTTTTCGCACTTGTGTTAGTGTTGAAAAACCACTTTTCGCACTTGTGTTGGTGCAGGAAACCACTTTTGCACTTATATTAGTGTGGAAAAAACACTTTTCGCACTTGTGTTAGTGTTGAAAAACCACTTTTCGCACTTGTGTTAGTGTTGAAAAACCACTTTTCGCACTTGTGTTGGTGCAGGAAACCACTTTTGCACATGTATTAGTGTGGAAAAAACACTTTTTGCACTTGCGATAGTGTTGAAAAACCACTTTTCGCACTTGTGTTAGTGTTGAAAAACCACTTTTCGCACTTGTGTTAGTGTTGAAAAACCACTTTTCGCACTTGTGTTGGTGCAGGAAACCACTTTTGCACTTGTATTCGTGTGGAAAAACCACTTTTCGCACTTGTGTTAGTGTTGAAAAACCACTTTTCGCACTTGTGTTAGTGTTGAAAAACCACTTTTAGCACTTGTGTTAGTGTTGAAAAACCACTTTTCGCACTTGTGTTGGTGCAGGAAACCACTTTTGCACTTGTATTAGTGTGGACAAACCACTTTTCGCACTTGTGTTAGTGTTGAAAAAACACTTTTCGCACTTGTGTTTGTGTTGAAATACCACTTTTCGCACTTGTGTTAGTGTTGAAAAACCACTTTTCGCACTTGTATTGGTGCAGGAAACCACTTTTGCACTTGTATTAGTGTGGAAAAAACACTTTTTGCACTTGTGATAGTGTTGAAAACCCACTTTTCGCTCTTGTGTTAGTGTTGAAAAACCACTTTTTGCACTTGTGTTGGTGCAGGAAACCACTTTTGCACTTGTATTAGTGTGGAAAAACCACTTTTCGCACTGGTGTTAGTGTTGAAAAACCACTTTTCGCACTTGTGTTGGTGCAGGAAACCACTTTTGCACTTGTATTAGTGTGGAAAAACCACTTTTCGCACTTGTGTTAGTGTTGAAAAACCACTTTTCGCACTTGTGTTAGTGTTGAAAAACCACTTTTTCGCACTTGTGTTAGTGTTGAAAAACCACTTTTCGCACTTGTGTTGGTGCAGAAAACCACTTTTGCACTTGTATTAGTGTGAAAAAAACACTTTTTGCACTTGTGATAGTGTTGAAAAACCACTTTTCGCACTTGTGTTAGTGTTGAAAAACCACTTTTCGCACTTGTGTTAGTGTTGAAAAACCACTTTTCGCACTTGTGTTGGTGCAGGAAACCACTTTTGCACTTGTATTAGTGTGGAAAAAACTATTTTTGCACTTGTGATAGTGTTGAAAACCCACTTTTCGCACTTGAGTTAGTGTTGAAAAACCACTTTTCGCACTTGTGTTTGTGTTGAAAAACCACTTTTCGCACTTGTGTTGGTGCAGGAAACCACTTTTGCACTTGTATTCGTGTGGAAAAACCACTTTTCGCACTTGTGTTAGTGTTGAAAAACCACTTTTCGCACTTGTTTTAGTGTTGAAAACCACTTTTCGCACTTGTGTTAGTGTTGAAAAACCACTTTTCGCACTTGTGTTGGTGCAGGAAACCACTTTTGCACTTGTATTAGTGTGGAAAAACCACTTTTCGCACTTGTGTTAGTGTTGAAAAAACACTTTTTGCACTTGTGTTAGTGTTGAAATACCACTTTTCGCACTTGTGTTAGTGTTGAAAAACCACTTTTCGCACTTGTATTGGTGCAGGAAACCACTTTTGCACTTGTGTTCGTGTGGAAAAAACACTTTTTGCACTTGTGATAGTGTTGAAACCCCACTTTTCGCACTTGTGTTAGTGTTGAAAAACCACTTTTCGCACTTGTGTTGGTGCGGGAAACCACTTTTGCACTTGTATTAGTGTGGAAAAAACACTTTTTGCACTTGTGATAGTGTTGAAAAACCACTTTTCGCACTTGTGTTAGTGTTTAAAAACCACTTTTCGCACTTGTGTTGTTGCAGGAAACCACTTTCGCACTTGTATTAGTGTGGAAAAAACACTTTTTGCACTTGTGATAGTGTTGATAAACCACTTTTCGCACTTGTGTTAGTGTTGAAAAACCACTTTTCGCACTTGTGTTAGTGTTGAAAAAACACTTTTCGCACTTGTATTGGTGCAGGAAACCACTTTTGCACTTGTATTAGTGTGGAAAAAACACTTTTTGCACTTGTGATAGTGTTGAAAAACCACTTTTCGCACTTGTGTTTGTGTTGAAAAACCACTTTTCGCACTTGTGTTGGTGCAGGAAGCCACTTTTGCACTTGTATTAGTGTGGAAAAACTACTTTTCGCACTTGTGTTAGTGTTGAAAAACCACTTTTCGCACTTGTGTTAGTGTTGAAAAACCACTTTTCGCACTTGTGTTGGTGCAGGAAACCACTTTTGCACTTATATTAGTGTGGAAAAAACACTTTTCGCACTTGTGTTAGTGTTGAAAAACCACTTTTCGCACTTGTGTTAGTGTTGAAAAACCACTTTTCGCACTTGTGTTGGTGCAGGAAACCACTTTTGCACATGTATTAGTGTGGAAAAAACACTTTTTGCACTTGCGATAGTGTTGAAAAACCACTTTTCGCACTTGTGTTAGTGTTGAAAAACCACTTTTCGCACTTGTGTTAGTGTTGAAAAACCACTTTTCGCACTTGTGTTGGTGCAGGAAACCACTTTTGCACTTGTATTCGTGTGGAAAAACCACTTTTCGCACTTGTGTTAGTGTTGAAAAACCACTTTTCACACTTGTGTTAGTGTTGAAAAACCACTTTTCGCACTTGTGTTAGTGTTGAAAAACCACTTTTCGCACTTGTGTTGGTGCAGGAAACCACTTTTGCACTTGTATTAGTGTGGAAAAAACACTTTTTGCACTTGTGATAGTGTTGAAAAACCACTTTTCGCACTTGTGTTAGTGTTGAAAAACCACTTTTCGCACTTGTATTGGTGCAGGAAACCACTTTTGCACTTGTATTAGTGTGGAAAAACCAGTTTTCGCACTTGTGTTAGTGTTGAAAAACCACTTTTGCACTTGTATTAGTGTGGAAAAAACACTTTTTGCACTTGTGATAGTGTTGAAAAACCACTTTTCGCACTTGTGTTAGTGTTGAAAAACCACTTTTCGCACTTGTGTTGGTGCAGGAAACCACTTTCGCACTTGTATTAGTGTGGAAAAAACACTTTTTGCACTTGTGATAGTGTTGATAAACCACTTTTCGCACTTGTGTTAGTGTTGAAAAACCACTTTTCGCACTTGTGTTAGTGTTGAAAAAACACTTTTCGCACTTGTATTGGTGCAGGAAACCACTTTTGCACTTGTATTAGTGTGGAAAAAACACTTTTTGCACTTGTGATAGTGTTGAAAAACCACTTTTCGCACTTGTGTTTGTGTTGAAAAACCACTTTTCGCACTTGTGTTGGTGCAGGAAGCCACTTTTGCACTTGTATTAGTGTGGAAAAACTACTTTTCGCACTTGTGTTAGTGTTGAAAAACCACTTTTCGCACTTGTGTTAGTGTTGAAAAACCACTTTTCGCACTTGTGTTGGTGCAGGAAACCACTTTTGCACTTATATTAGTGTGGAAAAAACACTTTTCGCACTTGTGTTAGTGTTGAAAAACCACTTTTCGCACTTGTGTTAGTGTTGAAAAACCACTTTTCGCACTTGTGTTGGTGCAGGAAACCACTTTTGCACATGTATTAGTGTGGAAAAAACACTTTTTGCACTTGCGATAGTGTTGAAAAACCACTTTTCGCACTTGTGTTAGTGTTGAAAAACCACTTTTCGCACTTGTGTTAGTGTTGAAAAACCACTTTTCGCACTTGTGTTGGTGCAGGAAACCACTTTTGCACTTGTATTCGTGTGGAAAAACCACTTTTCGCACTTGTGTTAGTGTTGAAAAACCACTTTTCGCACTTGTGTTAGTGTTGAAAAACCACTTTTAGCACTTGTGTTAGTGTTGAAAAACCACTTTTCGCACTTGTGTTGGTGCAGGAAACCACTTTTGCACTTGTATTAGTGTGGACAAACCACTTTTCGCACTTGTGTTAGTGTTGAAAAAACACTTTTCGCACTTGTGTTTGTGTTGAAATACCACTTTTCGCACTTGTGTTAGTGTTGAAAAACCACTTTTCGCACTTGTATTGGTGCAGGAAACCACTTTTGCACTTGTATTAGTGTGGAAAAAACACTTTTTGCACTTGTGATAGTGTTGAAAACCCACTTTTCGCTCTTGTGTTAGTGTTGAAAAACCACTTTTTGCACTTGTGTTGGTGCAGGAAACCACTTTTGCACTTGTATTAGTGTGGAAAAACCACTTTTCGCACTGGTGTTAGTGTTGAAAAACCACTTTTCGCACTTGTGTTGGTGCAGGAAACCACTTTTGCACTTGTATTAGTGTGGAAAAACCACTTTTCGCACTTGTGTTAGTGTTGAAAAACCACTTTTCGCACTTGTGTTAGTGTTGAAAAACCACTTTTTCGCACTTGTGTTAGTGTTGAAAAACCACTTTTCGCACTTGTGTTGGTGCAGAAAACCACTTTTGCACTTGTATTAGTGTGAAAAAAACACTTTTTGCACTTGTGATAGTGTTGAAAAACCACTTTTCGCACTTGTGTTAGTGTTGAAAAACCACTTTTCGCACTTGTGTTAGTGTTGAAAAACCACTTTTCGCACTTGTGTTGGTGCAGGAAACCACTTTTGCACTTGTATTAGTGTGGAAAAAACTATTTTTGCACTTGTGATAGTGTTGAAAACCCACTTTTCGCACTTGAGTTAGTGTTGAAAAACCACTTTTCGCACTTGTGTTAGTGTTGAAAAACCACTTTTCGCACTTGTGTTGGTGCAGGAAACCACTTTTGCACTTGTATTCGTGTGGAAAAACCACTTTTCGCACTTGTGTTAGTGTTGAAAAACCACTTTTCGCACTTGTTTTAGTCTTGAAAACCACTTTTCGCACTTGTGTTAGTGTTGAAAAACCACTTTTCGCACTTGTGTTGGTGCAGGAAACCACTTTTGCACTTGTATTAGTGTGGAAAAACCACTTTTCGCACTTGTGTTAGTGTTGAAAAAACACTTTTTGCACTTGTGTTAGTGTTGAAATACCACTTTTCGCACTTGTGTTAGTGTTGAAAAACCACTTTTCGCACTTGTATTGGTGCAGGAAACCACTTTTGCACTTGTGTTCGTGTGGAAAAAACACTTTTTGCACTTGTGATAGTGTTGAAACCCCACTTTTCGCACTTGTGTTAGTGTTGAAAAACCACTTTTCGCACTTGTGTTGGTGCGGGAAACCACTTTTGCACTTGTATTAGTGTGGAAAAAACACTTTTTGCACTTGTGATAGTGTTGAAAAACCACTTTTCGCACTTGTGTTAGTGTTTAAAAACCACTTTTCGCACTTGTGTTGTTGCAGGAAACCACTTTCGCACTTGTATTAGTGTGGAAAAAACACTTTTTGCACTTGTGATAGTGTTGATAAACCACTTTTCGCACTTGTGTTAGTGTTGAAAAACCACTTTTCGCACTTGTGTTAGTGTTGAAAAAACACTTTTCGCACTTGTATTGGTGCAGGAAACCACTTTTGCACTTGTATTAGTGTGGAAAAAACACTTTTTGCACTTGTGATAGTGTTGAAAAACCACTTTTCGCACTTGTGTTTGTGTTGAAAAACCACTTTTCGCACTTGTGTTGGTGCAGGAAGCCACTTTTGCACTTGTATTAGTGTGGAAAAACTACTTTTCGCACTTGTGTTAGTGTTGAAAAACCACTTTTCGCACTTGTGTTAGTGTTGAAAAACCACTTTTCGCACTTGTGTTGGTGCAGGAAACCACTTTTGCACTTATATTAGTGTGGAAAAAACACTTTTCGCACTTGTGTTAGTGTTGAAAAACCACTTTTCGCACTTGTGTTAGTGTTGAAAAACCACTTTTCGCACTTGTGTTGGTGCAGGAAACCACTTTTGCACATGTATTAGTGTGGAAAAAACACTTTTTGCACTTGCGATAGTGTTGAAAAACCACTTTTCGCACTTGTGTTAGTGTTGAAAAACCACTTTTCGCACTTGTGTTAGTGTTGAAAAACCACTTTTCGCACTTGTGTTGGTGCAGGAAACCACTTTTGCACTTGTATTCGTGTGGAAAAACCACTTTTCGCACTTGTGTTAGTGTTGAAAAACCACTTTTCACACTTGTGTTAGTGTTGAAAAACCACTTTTCGCACTTGTGTTAGTGTTGAAAAACCACTTTTCGCACTTGTGTTGGTGCAGGAAACCACTTTTGCACTTGTATTAGTGTGGAAAAAACACTTTTTGCACTTGTGATAGTGTTGAAAAACCACTTTTCGCACTTGTGTTAGTGTTGAAAAACCACTTTTCGCACTTGTATTGGTGCAGGAAACCACTTTTGCACTTGTATTAGTGTGGAAAAACCAGTTTTCGCACTTGTGTTAGTGTTGAAAAACCACTTTTCGCACTTGTGTTAGTGTTGAAAAACCACTTTTCGCACTTGTGTTAGTGTTGAAAAACCACTTTTCGCACTTGTGTTGGTGCAGGAAACCACTTTTGCACTTGTATTAGTGTGGAAAAAACACTTTTCACACTTGTGTTAGTGTTGAAAAACCACTTTTCGCACTTGTGTTGGTGCAGGAAACCACTTTTGCACTTGTATTTGTGTGGAAAAACCACTTTTCGCACTTGTGTTAGTGTTGAAAAACCACTTTTCGCACTAGTGTTAGTGTTGAAAAACCACTTTTCGCACTTGTGTTAGTGTTGAAAAACCACTTTTCGCACTTGTGTTGGTGAAGGAAACCACTTTTGCACTTGTATTTTTGTGGAAAAAACACTTTTCGCACTTGTGTTGGTGTTGAAAAACCACTTTTTGCACTTGTGTTAGTGTTGAAAAACCACTTTTCGCACTTGTGTTGGTGCAGGAAACCACTTTTGCACTTGTATTAGTGTGGAAAAAACACTTTTTGCACTTGTGATATTGTTGAAAAACCACTTTTTACACTTGTGTCAGTGTTGAAAAACCACTTTTCGCACTTGTGTTGGTGCAGGAAACCACTTTTGCACTTGTATTAGTGTGGAAAAAACACTTTTTGCACTTGTGATAGTGTTGAAAAACCACTTTTCGCACTTGTGTTAGTGTTGAAAAACCACTTTTACACTTGTGTTAGTGTTGAAAAACCACTTTTCGCACTTGTGTTGGTGCAGGAAACCACTTTTGCACTTGTATTCGTGTGGAAAAACCACTTTTCGCACTTGTGTTAGTGTTGAAAAACAACTTTTCGCACTTGTGTAGTGTTGAAAAACCACTTTTCGCACTTGTGTTAGTGTTGAAAAACCACTTTTCGCACTTGTGTTGGTGCAGGAAACCACTTTTGCACTTGTATTAGTGTGGACAAACCACTTTTCGCACTTGTGTTAGTGTTGAAAAAACACTTTTCGCACTTGTGTTTGTGTTGAAATACCACTTTTCGCACTTGTGTTAGTGTTGAAAAACCACTTTTCGCACTTGTATTGGTGCAGGAAACCACTTTTGCACTTGTATTAGTGTGGAAAAAACACTTTTTGCACTTGTGATAGTGTTGAAAACCCACTTTTCGCTCTTGTGTTAGTGTTGAAAAACCACTTTTTGCACTTGTGTTGGTGCAGGAAACCACTTTTGCACTTGTATTAGTGTGGAAAAACCACTTTTCGCACTGGTGTTAGTGTTGAAAAACCACTTTTCGCACTTGTGTTGGTGCAGGAAACCACTTTTGCACTTGTATTAGTGTGGAAAAACCACTTTTCGCACTTGTGTTAGTGTTGAAAAACCACTTTTCGCACTTGTGTTAGTGTTGAAAAACCACTTTTCGCACTTGTGTTAGTGTTGAAAAACCACTTTTCGCACTTGTGTTGGTGCAGAAAACCACTTTTGCACTTGTATTAGTGTGAAAAAAACACTTTTTGCACTTGTGATAGTGTTGAAAAACCACTTTTCGCACTTGTGTTAGTGTTGAAAAACCACTTTTCGCACTTGTGTTAGTGTTGAAAAACCACTTTTCGCACTTGTGTTGGTGCAGGAAACCACTTTTGCACTTGTATTAGTGTGGAAAAAACTATTTTTGCACTTGTGATAGTGTTGAAAACCCACTTTTCGCACTTGTGTTAGTGTTGAAAAACCACTTTTCGCACTTGTGTTAGTGTTGAAAAACCACTTTTCGCACTTGTGTTGGTGCAGGAAACCACTTTTGCACTTGTATTCGTGTGGAAAAACCACTTTTCGCACTTGTGTTAGTGTTGAAAAACCACTTTTCGCACTTGTTTTAGTGTTGAAAACCACTTTTAACACTTGTGTTAGTGTTGAAAAACCACTTTTCGCACTTGTGTTGGTGCAGGAAACCACTTTTGCACTTGTATTAGTGTGGAAAAACCACTTTTCGCACTTGTGTTAGTGTTGAAAAAACACTTTTTGCACTTGTGTTAGTGTTGAAATACCACTTTTCGCACTTGTGTTAGTGTTGAAAAACCACTTTTCGCACTTGTATTGGTGCAGGAAACCACTTTTGCACTTGTATTAGTGTGGAAAAAACACTTTTTGCACTTGTGATAGTGTTGAAACCCCACTTTTCGCACTTGTGTTAGTGTTGAAAAACCACTTTTCGCACTTGTGTTGGTGCAGGAAACCACTTTTGCACTTGTATTAGTGTGGAAAAAACACTTTTTGCACTTGTGATAGTGTTGAAAAACCACTTTTCGCACTTGTGTTAGTGTTGAAAAACCACTTTTCGCACTTGTGTTGGTGCAGGAAACCACTTTCGCACTTGTATTAGTGTGGAAAAAACACTTTTTGCACTTGTGATAGTGTTGATAAACCACTTTTCGCACTTGTGTTAGTGTTGAAAAACCACTTTTCGCACTTGTGTTAGTGTTGAAAAAACACTTTTCGCACTTGTATTGGTGCAGGAAACCACTTTTGCCATTGTATTAGTGTGGAAAAATCACTTTTCGCACTTGTGTTAGTGTTGAAAAACCACTTTTCGCACTTGTGTTGGTGCAGGAAACCACTTTTGCACTTGTATTCGTGTGGAAAAACCACTTTTCGCACTTGTGTTAGTGTTGAAAAACCACTTTTCACACTTGTGTTAGTGTTGAAAAACCACTTTTCGCACTTGTGTTAGTGTTGAAAAACCACTTTTCGCACTTGTGTTGGTGCAGGAAACCACTTTTGCACTTGTATTAGTGTGGAAAAACCAGTTTTCGCACTTGTGTTAGTGTTGAAAAACCACTTTTCGCACTTGTGTTAGTGTTGAAAAACCACTTTTCGCACTTGTGTTGGTGCAGGAAACCACTTTTGCACTTGTATTAGTGTGGAAAAAACACTTTTTGCACTTGTGATAGTGTTGAAAAACCACTTTTCGCACTTGTGTTAGTGTTGAAAAACCACTTTTCGCACTTGTATTGGTGCAGGAAACCACTTTTGCACTTGTATTAGTGTGGAAAAACCAGTTTTCGCACTTGTGTTAGTGTTGAAAAACCACTTTTCGCACTTGTGTTAGTGTTGAAAAACCACTTTTCGCACTTGTGTTAGTGTTGAAAAACCACTTTTCGCACTTGTGTTGGTGCAGGAAACCACTTTTGCACTTGTATTAGTGTGGAAAAAACACTTTTCACACTTGTGTTAGTGTTGAAAAACCACTTTTCGCACTTGTGTTGGTGCAGGAAACCACTTTTGCACTTGTATTTGTGTGGAAAAACCACTTTTCGCACTTGTGTTAGTGTTGAAAAACCACTTTTCGCACTAGTGTTAGTGTTGAAAAACCACTTTTCGCACTTGTGTTAGTGTTGAAAAACCACTTTTCGCACTTGTGTTGGTGAAGGAAACCACTTTTGCACTTGTATTTTTGTGGAAAAAACACTTTTCGCACTTGTGTTGGTGTTGAAAAACCACTTTTTGCACTTGTGTTAGTGTTGAAAAACCACTTTTCGCACTTGTGTTGGTGCAGGAAACCACTTTTGCACTTGTATTAGTGTGGAAAAAACACTTTTTGCACTTGTGATATTGTTGAAAAACCACTTTTTACACTTGTGTCAGTGTTGAAAAACCACTTTTCGCACTTGTGTTGGTGCAGGAAACCACTTTTGCACTTGTATTAGTGTGGAAAAAACACTTTTTGCACTTGTGATAGTGTTGAAAAACCACTTTTCGCACTTGTGTTAGTGTTGAAAAACCACTTTTACACTTGTGTTAGTGTTGAAAAACCACTTTTCGCACTTGTGTTGGTGCAGGAAACCACTTTTGCACTTGTATTCGTGTGGAAAAACCACTTTTCGCACTTGTGTTAGTGTTGAAAAACAACTTTTCGCACTTGTGTAGTGTTGAAAAACCACTTTTCGCACTTGTGTTAGTGTTGAAAAACCACTTTTCGCACTTGTGTTGGTGCAGGAAACCACTTTTGCACTTGTATTAGTGTGGACAAACCACTTTTCGCACTTGTGTTAGTGTTGAAAAAACACTTTTCGCACTTGTGTTTGTGTTGAAATACCACTTTTCGCACTTGTGTTAGTGTTGAAAAACCACTTTTCGCACTTGTATTGGTGCAGGAAACCACTTTTGCACTTGTATTAGTGTGGAAAAAACACTTTTTGCACTTGTGATAGTGTTGAAAACCCACTTTTCGCTCTTGTGTTAGTGTTGAAAAACCACTTTTTGCACTTGTGTTGGTGCAGGAAACCACTTTTGCACTTGTATTAGTGTGGAAAAACCACTTTTCGCACTGGTGTTAGTGTTGAAAAACCACTTTTCGCACTTGTGTTGGTGCAGGAAACCACTTTTGCACTTGTATTAGTGTGGAAAAACCACTTTTCGCACTTGTGTTAGTGTTGAAAAACCACTTTTCGCACTTGTGTTAGTGTTGAAAAACCACTTTTCGCACTTGTGTTAGTGTTGAAAAACCACTTTTCGCACTTGTGTTGGTGCAGAAAACCACTTTTGCACTTGTATTAGTGTGAAAAAAACACTTTTTGCACTTGTGATAGTGTTGAAAAACCACTTTTCGCACTTGTATTAGTGTTGAAAAACCACTTTTCGCACTTGTGTTAGTGTTGAAAAACCACTTTTCGCACTTGTGTTGGTGCAGGAAACCACTTTTGCACTTGTATTAGTGTGGAAAAAACTATTTTTGCACTTGTGATAGTGTTGAAAACTCACTTTTCGCACTTGTGTTAGTGTTGAAAAACCACTTTTCGCACTTGTGTTAGTGTTGAAAAACCACTTTTCGCACTTGTGTTGGTGCAGGAAACCACTTTTGCACTTGTATTCGTGTGGAAAAACCACTTTTCGCACTTGTGTTAGTGTTGAAAAACCACTTTTCGCACTTGTTTTAGTGTTGAAAACCACTTTTCGCACTTGTGTTAGTGTTGAAAAACCACTTTTCGCACTTGTGTTGGTGCAGGAAACCACTTTTGCACTTGTATTAGTGTGGAAAAACCACTTTTCGCACTTGTGTTAGTGTTGAAAAAACACTTTTTGCACTTGTGTTAGTGTTGAAATACCACTTTTCGCACTTGTGTTAGTGTTGAAAAACCACTTTTCGCACTTGTATTGGTGCAGGAAACCACTTTTGCACTTGTATTAGTGTGGAAAAAACACTTTTTGCACTTGTGATAGTGTTGAAACCCCACTTTTCGCACTTGTGTTAGTGTTGAAAAACCACTTTTCGCACTTGTGTTGGTGCAGGAAACCACTTTTGCACTTGTATTAGTGTGGAAAAAACACTTTTTGCACTTGTGATAGTGTTGAAAAACCACTTTTCGCACTTGTGTTAGTGTTGAAAAACCACTTTTCGCACTTGTGTTGGTGCAGGAAACCACTTTCGCACTTGTATTAGTGTGGAAAAAACACTTTTTGCACTTGTGATAGTGTTGATAAACCACTTTTCGCACTTGTGTTAGTGTTGAAAAACCACTTTTCGCACTTGTGTTAGTGTTGAAAAAACACTTTTCGCACTTGTATTGGTGCAGGAAACCACTTTTGCACTTGTATTAGTGTGGAAAAAACACTTTTTGCACTTGTGATAGTGTTGAAAAACCACTTTTCGCACTTGTGTTTGTGTTGAAAAACCACTTTTCGCACTTGTGTTGGTGCAGGAAGCCACTTTTGCACTTGTATTAGTGTGGAAAAACTACTTTTCGCACTTGTGTTAGTGTTGAAAAACCACTTTTCGCACTTGTGTTAGTGTTGAAAAACCACTTTTCGCACTTGTGTTGGTGCAGGAAACCAGTTTTGCACTTATATTAGTGTGGAAAAAACACTTTTCGCACTTGTGTTAGTGTTGAAAAACCACTTTTCGCACTTGTGTTAGTGTTGAAAAACCACTTTTCGCACTTGTGTTGGTGCAGGAAACCACTTTTGCACTTGTATTAGTGTGGAAAAACCACTTTTCGCACTGGTGTTAGTGTTGAAAAACCACTTTTCGCACTTGTGTTGGTGCAGGAAACCACTTTTGCACTTGTATTAGTGTGGAAAAACCACTTTTCGCACTTGTGTTAGTGTTGAAAAACCACTTTTCGCACTTGTGTTAGTGTTGAAAAACCACTTTTCGCACTTGTGTTAGTGTTGAAAAACCACTTTTCGCACTTGTGTTGGTGCAGAAAACCACTTTTGCACTTGTATTAGTGTGAAAAAAACACTTTTTGCACTTGTGATAGTGTTGAAAAACCACTTTTCGCACTTGTGTTAGTGTTGAAAAACCACTTTTCGCACTTGTGTTAGTGTTGAAAAACCACTTTTCGCACTTGTGTTGGTGCAGGAAACCACTTTTGCACTTGTATTAGTGTGGACAAAAACTATTTTTGCACTTGTGATAGTGTTGAAAACCCACTTTTCGCACTTGTGTTAGTGTTGAAAAACCACTTTTCGCACTTGTGTTAGTGTTGAAAAACCACTTTTCGCGCTTGTGTTGGTGCAGGAAACCACTTTTGCACTTGTATTCGTGTGGAAAAACCACTTTTCGCACTTGTGTTAGTGTTGAAAAACCACTTTTCGCACTTGTTTTAGTGTTGAAAACCACTTTTCGCACTTGTGTTAGTGTTGAAAAACCACTTTTCGCACTTGTGTTGGTGCAGGAAACCACTTTTGCACTTGTATTAGTGTGGAAAAACCACTTTTCGCACTTGTGTTAGTGTTGAAAAAACACTTTTTGCACTTGTGTTAGTGTTGAAATACCACTTTTCGCACTTGTGTTAGTGTTGAAAAACCACTTTTCGCACTTGTATTGGTGCAGGAAACCACTTTTGCACTTGTATTAGTGTGGAAAAAACACTTTTTGCACTTGTGATAGTGTTGAAACCCCACTTTTCGCACTTGTGTTAGTGTTGAAAAACCACTTTTCGCACTTGTGTTGGTGCAGGAAACCACTTTTGCACTTGTATTAGTGTGGAAAACCACTTTTCGCACTTGTGTTAGTGTTGAAAAACCACTTTTCGCACTTGTGTTGGTGCAGGAAGCCACTTTTGCACTTGTATTAGTGTGGAAAAACTACTTTTCGCACTTGTGTTAGTGTTGAAAAACCACTTTTCGCACTTGTGTTAGTGTTGAAAAACCACTTTTCGCACTTGTGTTAGTGTTGAAAAACCACTTTTCGCACTTGTGTTGGTGCAGGAAACCAGTTTTGCACTTATATTAGTGTGGAAAAAACACTTTTCGCACTTGTGTTAGTGTTGAAAAACCACTTTTCGCACTTGTGTTAGTGTTGAAAAACCACTTTTCGCACTTGTGTTGGTGCAGGAAGCCACTTTTGCACTTGTATTAGTGTGGAAAAACTACTTTTCGCACTTGTGTTAGTGTTGAAAAACCACTTTTCGCACTTGTGTTAGTGTTGAAAAACCACTTTTCGCACTTGTGTTGGTGCAGGAAACCACTTTTGCACTTATATTAGTGTGGAAAAAACACTTTTCGCACTTGTGTTAGTGTTGAAAAACCACTTTTCGCACTTGTGTTAGTGTTGAAAAAACACTTTCGCACTTGTATTGGTGCAGGAAACCACTTTTGCACTTGTATTAGTGTGGAAAAAACACTTTTCGCACTTGTGTTAGTGTTGAAAAACCACTTTTCGCACTTGTATTGGTGCAGGAAACCACTTTTGCACTTGTATTAGTGTGGAAAAAACACTTTTTGCACTTGTGATAGTGTTGAAAACCCACTTTTCGCTCTTGTGTTAGTGTTGAAAAACCACTTTTTGCACTTGTGTTGGTGCAGGAAACCACTTTTGCACTTGTATTAGTGTGGAAAAACCACTTTTCGCACTGGTGTTAGTGTTGAAAAACCACTTTTCGCACTTGTGTTGGTGCAGGAAACCACTTTTGCACTTGTATTAGTGTGGAAAAACCACTTTTCGCACTTGTGTTAGTGTTGAAAAACCACTTTTCGCACTTGTGTTAGTGTTGAAAAACCACTTTTCGCACTTGGGTTAGTGTTGAAAAACCACTTTTCGCACTTGTGTTGGTGCAGAAAACCACTTTTGCACTTGTATTAGTGTGAAAAAAAACACTTTTTGCACTTGTGATAGTGTTGAAAAACCACTTTTCGCACTTGTGTTAGTGTTGAAAAACCACTTTTCGCACTTGTGTTAGTGTTGAAAAACCACTTTTCGCACTTGTGTTGGTGCAGGAAACCACTTTTGCACTTGTATTAGTGTGGAAAAAACTATTTTTGCACTTGTGATAGTGTTGAAAACCCACTTTTCGCACTTGTGTTAGTGTTGAAAAACCACTTTTCGCACTTGTGTTAGTGTTGAAAAACCACTTTTCGCGCTTGTGTTGGTGCAGTAAACCACTTTTGCACTTGTATTCGTGTGGAAAAACCACTTTTCGCACTTGTGTTAGTGTTGAAAAACCACTTTTCGCACTTGTTTTAGTGTTGAAAACCACTTTTCGCACTTGTGTTAGTGTTGAAAAACCACTTTTCGCACTTGTGTTGGTGCAGGAAACCACTTTTGCACTTGTATTAGTGTGGAAAAACCACTTTTCGCACTTGTGTTAGTGTTGAAAAAACACTTTTTGCACTTGTGTTAGTGTTGAAATACCACTTTTCGCACTTGTGTTAGTGTTGAAAAACCACTTTTCGCACTTGTATTGGTGCAGGAAACCACTTTTGCACTTGTATTAGTGTGGAAAAAACACTTTTTGCACTTGTGATAGTGTTGAAACCCCACTTTTCGCACTTGTGTTAGTGTTGAAAAACCACTTTTCGCACTTGTGTTGGTGCAGGAAACCACTTTTGCACTTGTATTAGTGTGGAAAAAACACTTTTTGCACTTGTGATAGTGTTGAAAAACCACTTTTCGCACTTGTGTTAGTGTTGAAAAACCACTTTTCGCACTTGTGTTGGTGCAGGAAACCACTTTCGCACTTGTATTAGTGTGGAAAAAACACTTTTTGCACTTGTGATAGTGTTGATAAACCACTTTTCGCACTTGTGTTAGTGTTGAAAAACCACTTTTCGCACTTGTGTTAGTGTTGAAAAAACACTTTTCGCACTTGTATTGGTGCAGGAAACCACTTTTGCACTTGTATTAGTGTGGAAAAAACACTTTTTGCACTTGTGATAGTGTTGAAAAACCACTTTTCGCACTTGTGTTTGTGTTGAAAAACCACTTTTCGCACTTGTGTTGGTGCAGGAAGCCACTTTTGCACTTGTATTAGTGTGGAAAAACTACTTTTCGCACTTGTGTTAGTGTTGAAAAACCACTTTTCGCACTTGTGTTAGTGTTGAAAAACCACTTTTCGCACTTGTGTTGGTGCAGGAAACCACTTTTGCACTTATATTAGTGTGGAAAAAACACTTTTCGCACTTGTGTTAGTGTTGAAAAACCACTTTTCGCACTTGTGTTAGTGTTGAAAAACCACTTTTCGCACTTGTGTTGGTGCAGGAAACCACTTTTGCACATGTATTAGTGTGGAAAAAACACTTTTTGCACTTGCGATAGTGTTGAAAAACCACTTTTCGCACTTGTGTTAGTGTTGAGAAACCACTTTTCGCACTTGTGTTAGTGTTGAAAAACCACTTTTCGCACTTGTGTTGGTGCAGGAAACCACTTTTGCACTTGTATTCGTGTGGAAAAACCACTTTTCGCACTTGTGTTAGTGTTGAAAAACCACTTTTCGCACTTGTGTTAGTGTTGAAAAACCACTTTTCGCACTTGTGTTAGTGTTGAAAAACCACTTTTCGCACTTATGTTGGTGCAGGAAACCACTTTTGCACTTGTATTAGTGTGGAAAAAACACTTTTTGCACTTGTGGTAGTGTTGAAAAACCACTTTTCGCACTTGTGTTAGTGTTGAAAAACCACTTTTCGCACTTGTATTGGTGCAGGAAACCACTTTTGCACTTGTATTAGTGTGGAAAAACCAGTTTTCGCACTTGTGTTAGTGTTGAAAAACCACTTTTCGCACTTGTGTTAGTGTTGAAAAACCACTTTTCGCACTTGTGTTAGTGTTGAAAAACCACTTTTCACACTTGTGTTGGTGCAGGAAACCACTTTTGCACTTGTATTAGTGTGGAAAAAACACTTTTCACACTTGTGTTAGTGTTGAAAAACCACTTTTCGCACTTGTGTTGGTGCAGGAAACCACTTTTGCACTTGTATTTGTGTGGAAAAACCACTTTTCGCACTTGTGTTAGTGTTGAAAAACCACTTTTCGCACTAGTGTTAGTGTTGAAAAACCACTTTTCGCACTTGTGTTAGTGTTGAAAAACCACTTTTCGCACTTGTGTTGGTGAAGGAAACCACTTTTGCACTTGTATTATTGTGGAAAAAACACTTTTCGCACTTGTGTTGGTGTTGAAAAACCACTTTTTGCACTTGTGTTAGTGTTGAAAAACCACTTTTCGCACTTGTGTTGGTGCAGGAAACCACTTTTGCACTTGTATTAGTGTGGAAAAAACACTTTTTGCACTTGTGATATTGTTGAAAAACGACTTTTTACACTTGTGTTAGTGTTGAAAAATCACTTTTCGCACTTGTGTTGGTGCAGGAAACCACTTTTGCACTTGTATTAGTGTGGAAAAAACACTTTTTGCACTTGTGATAGTGTTGAAAAACCACTTTTTGCACTTGTGTTAGTGTTGAAAAACCACTTTTACACTTGTGTTAGTGTTGAAAAACCACTTTTCGCACTTGTGTTGGTGCAGGAAACCACTTTTGCACTTGTATTAGTGTGGAAAAAACACTTTTTGCACTTGTGATAGTGTTGAAAAACCACTTTTCGCACTTGTGTTAGTGTTGAAAAACCACTTTTCGCACTTGTGTTGGTGCAGGAAACCACTTTCGCACTTGTATTAGTGTGGAAAAAACACTTTTTGCACTTGTGATAGTGTTGATAAACCACTTTTCGCACTTGTGTTAGTGTTGAAAAAACACTTTTCGCACTTGTGTTAGTGTTGAAAAACCACTTTTCGCACTTGTATTGGTGCAGGAAACCACTTTTGCACTTGTATTAGTGTGGAAAAAACACTTTTTGTACTTGTGATAGTGTTGAAAAACCACTTTTCGCACTTGTGTTTGTGTTGAAAAACCACTTTTCGCACTTGTGTTGGTGCAGGAAGCCACTTTTGCACTTGTATTAGTTTGGAAAAACTACTTTTCGCACTTGTGTTAGTGTTGAAAAACCACTTTTCGCACTTGTGTTAGTGTTGAAAAACCACTTTTCGCACTTGTGTTGGTGCAGGAAACCACTTTTGCACTTGTATTAGTGTGAAAAAAACACTTTTCACACTTGTGTTAGTGTTGAAAAACCACTTTTCGCACTTGTGTTAGTGTTGAAAAACCACTTTTCGCACTTGTGTTGGTGCAGGAAACCACTTTTGCACTTGTATTAGTGTGGAAAAAACACTTTTTGCACTTGCGATAGTGTTGAAAAACCACTTTTCGCACTTGTGTTAGTGTTGAAAAACCACTTTTCGCACTTGTGTTAGTGTTGAAAAACCACTTTTCGCACTTGTGTTGGTGCAGGAAACCACTTTTGCATTTGTATTCGTGTGGAAAAACCACTTTTCGCACTTGTGTTAGTGTTGAAAAACAACTTTTCGCACTTGTGTTAGTGTTGAAAAACCACTTTTCGCACTTGTGTTAGTGTTGAAAAACCACTTTTCGCACTTGTGTTGGTGCAGGAAACCACTTTTGCACTTGTATTAGTGTGGAAAAACCACTTTTCACACTTGTGTTAGTGTTGAAAAAAGACTTTTCGCACTTGTGTTTGTGTTGAAATACCACTTTTCGCACTTGTGTTAGTGTTGAAAAACCACTTTTCGCAATTGTATTGGTGCAGGCAACCACTTTTGCACTTGTATTAGTGTGGAAAAAACACTTTTCACACTTGTGTTAGTGTTGAAAAACCACTTTTCGCACTTGTGTTGGTGCAGGAAACCACTTTTGCACTTGTATTTGTGTGGAAAAACCACTTTTCCCACTTGTGTTAGTGTTGAAAAACCACTTTTCGCACTAGTGTTAGTGTTGAAAAACCACTTTTCGCACTTGTGTTAGTGTTGAAAAACCACTTTTCGCACTTGTGTTGGTGAAGGAAACCACTTTTGCACTTGTATTAGTGTGGAAAAAACACTTTTCGCACTTGTGTTGGTGTTGAAAAACCACTTTTCGCACTTGTGTTAGTGTTGAAAAACCACTTTTCGCACTTGTGTTGGTGCAGGAAACCACTTTTGCACTTGTATTAGTGTGGAAAAAACACTTTTTGCACTTGTGATATTGTTGAAAAACCACTTTTTACACTTGTGTTAGTGTTGAAAAACCACTTTCCGCACTTGTGTTGGTGCAGGAAACCACTTTTGCACTTGTATTAGTGTGGAAAAAACACTTTTTGCACTTGTGATAGTGTTGAAAAACCACTTTTCGCACTTGTGTTAGTGTTGAAAAACCACTTTTACACTTGTGTTAGTGTTGAAAAACCACTTTTCGCACTTGTGTTGGTGCAGGAAACCACTTTTGCACTTGTATTAGTGTGGAAAAAACACTTTTTGCACTTGTGATAGTGTTGAAAAACCACTTTTCGCACTTGTGTTGGTGCAGGAAACCACTTTTGCACTTGTATTTGTGTGTAAAAACCACTTTTCGCACTTGTGTTAGTGTTGAAAAACCACTTTTCGCACTTGTATTGGTGCAGGAAACCACTTTTGCACTTGTATTAGTGTGGAAAAACCACTTTTCGCACTTGTGTTTGTGTTGAAATACCACTTTTCGCACTTGTGTTAGTGTTGAAAAACCACTTTTCGCACTTGTATTGGTGCAGGAAACCACTTTTGCACTTGTATTAGTGTGGAAAAAACACTTTTTGCACTTGTGATAGTGTTGAAAACCCACTTTTCGCTCTTGTGTTAGTGTTGAAAAACCACTTTTTGCACTTGTGTTGGTGCAGGAAACCACTTTTGCACTTGTATTAGTGTGGAAAAACCACTTTTCGCACTGGTGTTAGTGTTGAAAAACCACTTTTCGCACTTGTGTTGGTGCAGGATACCCCTTTTGCACTTGTATTAGTGTGGAAAAACCACTTTTCGCACTTGTGTTAGTGTTGAAAAACCACTTTTCGCACATGTGTTAGTGTTGAAAAACCACTTTTCGCACTTGTGTTAGTGTTGAAAAACCACTTTTTGCACTTGTGTTGGTGCAGGAAACCACTTTTGCACTTGTATTAGTGTGAAAAAAACACTTTTTGCACTTGTG